>NC_089214.1:227500-257500 GCF_963930695.1 Labrus bergylta | reverse complement strand
CCGCTCTGTCTGTCTGCCTGTCTGCCTGTGTGTCTACCTATCTGTCTACCTGTCTGTCTGCCTGTCTGTCTGCCTGTGTGTCTACCTGTCTGTCTGTCTACCTGTGTGTCTGACAGATGGCAGATGGCAGCAGCAGTCCTAACAGCAGGAGGTGAGTTGAATGTGTATCTTATGACTGTATTTATTGTTTGGTTAATAAAGGAAGGTATCGTCTGCATAAAGTCGGATCATGATGAGAACTGATGGCAGTTTGAAGCTTTGACTCTGCTTTCTATTTGCTGGTTTAGACTATGAGCTGCAGGTCAGCCTGTCGGAGGCTCTGTGTCGTCTGACCCTAAGGAAGGACCGCGAGCAGAGAGCCAATCAGTGGTTCTCAAGCCGTGGTATCAGCAGTGCCTTCTGTGACATCAGAGACGGAGACTTTGAAGTGGTAGGATAGTGGCACCTGACGTCTGGTTTGAGCACCTGTCTCTCTACCTGTCTGTCTCTGACCGATCTCTCTCTCTTTTTCTCCAGGACTGTCGCCGTTTTCTGAACTTTGTCAATGGTTACCATGGAGACCAGAGGAGGTGATGAACCTTTAAAAAACCTAAATGAGTCAAAATATGTGAAAGCTGACTTTGCTCTGTCTTTCAGGGTCTACACCTTCCCCTGTCTCCGAGCTTTCCTTGACTCTACGGAGGTAAAACATTGAACCCATTAACACGGCAGACTCCCGGAAGCACACAGGTTTACTGCATGTTCTCTTCCTTCAGCTGTTTCGTCCAAAAGACGAGAAACTGGACGAGTTTTGGATCGATTTTAACCTCAGTTCAGGATGTGTGAGCTTCTTCATTGATGAACCTCAGGTGCTTCTCTGAACTCCACTGTTACAAAGTTATGCTCCCGTCATACTTTAATCAGTTTAAAATCTGTTTCCTGGTTCTTTTTGTGGTTCTCAGGGTTTCCTGTGGGGGTCTATACACCTGCTGAAGGACGAAGTGGATCATTTCAGTGTTCAGCACAAACACGATGGTTTCTCTGTTTTAACTGCTCTGTAGTTTATAACTTAAATCAACGCTTGGATCAGTTTTCTTATCAACATGATCAAACTCTTTATATCCCAGGATGCACTGTGGCAGAGACCGTCCTCCGCGTCAGACTCAGCAATCCCATTTTGCACCACAACAGCCGAGGTCAAACTGTAGAGCTGACCTTCAACTCTGAGCATCAGCGAGACCTGGAGGAGGCTGCCGGGAGAGTCTTCACGGTATCTGTCTGTCAGCAGACCTGTCTGTCTGCACACCTGTCTGTTTACACTCCTGTCTGTTTACACTCCTGTCTGTCTGCAAAACAGTCTGTTTAAACTCCTGTCTGTCTGCACACCTGTCTGTTTACACTCCTGTCTGTCTGCAAACCCCTCTCTGCCCACCTGTCTGTTTACACTCCTGTCTGTCTGCACACCTGTCTGCTTACACTCCTGTCTCTCTGCCAACCTGTCTGTTCACACTCCTGTCTGTCTGCACACCTGTCTGTTTACACTCCTGTCTCTCTGCCCACCTGTCTGTTCACACTCCTGTCTGTCTGCACACCTGTCTGTTTACACTCCTGTCTCTCTGCCCACCTGTCTGTTTACACTCCTGTCTGTCTGCACACCTGTCTGTTTACACTCCTGTCTCTCTGCCCACTTGTTTGTTTACACTCCTGTCTCTCTGCCCACCTGTCTGTTTACACTCCTGTCTGTCTGCACACCCGTCTGTTTACACTATTGTCTGTCTGCACACCTGTCTGTCTGCACACCTGTCTTTCTGCACACCCGCCTGTTTACACTCCTGTCTGTCTGCACACCTGTCTGTTTACACTCCTGTCTGTCTGCACACCCGTCTGTTTACACACCTGTCTGTCTGCACACCTGTCTGTCTGCACACCTGTCTGTTTACACTCCTGTCTCTCTGCCCACCTGTCTGTTTACACTCCTGTCTGTCTGCACACCCGTCTGTTTACACTACTGTCTGTCTGCACACCTGTCTGTCTGCACACCTGTCTGTTTACACTCCTGTCTGTCTGCACTCCCGTCTGTTTACACTATTGTCTGTCTGCACACCTGTCTGTCTGCACACCTGTCTGTTTACACTCCTGTCTCTCTGCCCACCTGTCTGTTTACACTCCTGTCTGTCTGCACACCCGTCTGTTTACACTACTGTCTGTCTGCACACCTGTCTGTCTGCACACCTGTCTGTTTACACTCCTGTCTGTCTGCACTCCCGTCTGTTTACACTATTGTCTGTCTGCACACCTGTCTGTCTCTTTAAATGGGTTTTTCTTTGATAAATGGGATTATGTTCACATATAAATGTTTAAATTAATGCATTAAAGATGATAATAATAATACGTTTTTAATTGAGGCTTTGAGAGTATTTGACCGACAAATACGTAGAAATGCTCCTGATATCAGCCTATCAGTATTTAGTTTTTTGGTTGTTGATGTGTCGCACTGTAGTTGATGTTTCAGACTGTAGTTTGTGTCGGCCTGTAGATGATGTGTCAGACTGTAGTTGATGTTTCAAAGTGTAGTCTGTGTCAGACTGTAGATGATGTTTCAGAGTGTAGTTTGTCAGCCTATAGATGATGTGTCAGACTGTAGTTGATGTTTCAGACTGTAGTTTGTCAGACTGTAGTTTGTGTCAGACTGTAGATGATGTTTCAGACTGTAGATGATGTGTCAGACTGTAGTTTGTGTCAGACTATAGATGATGTTTCAGACTGTAGATGATGTTTCAGACTGTATTTTGTGTCAGACTGTATTTTGTGTCAGACTGTAGATGATGTTTCAGACTGTATTTTGTGTCAGACTGTATTTTGTGTCAGACTGTAGATGATGTTTCAGACTGTATTTTGTGTCAGACTGTATTTTGTGTCAGACTATAGATGATGTTTCAGACTGTAGATGATGTGTCAGACTGTAGTTTGTGTCAGACTATAGATGATGTTTCAGACTGTAGATGATGTGTCAGACTGTAGTTTGTGTCGGACTATAGATGATGTTTCAGACTGTAGATGATGTGTCAGACTATAGTTTGTGTCAGACTGTAGATGATGTCTCAGACTGTAGATGATGTTTCAGACTGTAGTTTGTGTCAGACTAATTTGTGTCAGTCTGTAGTTTGTTTTAGACTGTAGTCTGTTTCAGGCTGTAGATGATGTTTCAGAGTGTAGTTTGTGTCAGACTGTAGATGATGTGTTAGACTGTAGTTTGTCAGACTGTAGATGATGTTTCAGACTGTAGTTGTGTCAGACTGTAGTTTGTGTCAGACTATAGATGATGTTTCAGACTGTAGATGATTTGTCAGACTGTAGTTTGTGTCAGACTGTAGATGATGTTTCAGACTGTAGTTGTGTCAGACTATAGATGATGTTTCAGACTAGATGATGTGTCAGACTATAGTTTGTGTCAGACTGTAGATGATGTTTCAGACTGTAGTTTGTGTCAGACTGTAGATGTCTCAGACTGTAGATGATGTTTCAGACTGTAGTTTGTGTCAGACTAATTTGTTTCAGACTGTAGTTTGTGTCAGACTATAGATGATGCGTCAGACTGTAGTTTGTGTCACACTATAGATGATGTGTCAGACTGTAGTTTGTGTCAGACTGTAGATGATGTTTCAGACTGTAGTTTTTCAGACTGCAGATGATGTGTCAGACTGTAGTTTGTGTCAGACTAGATGATGTTTCAGACTGTAGTTGTGTCAGACTGTAGATGATGTCTCAGACTATAGATGATGTTTCAGACTGTAGATGTGTCAGACTGCAGTTTGTGTCAGACTATAGATGATGTTTCAGACTGTAGTTAGTGTCAGACTGTAGATGATGTTTCAGACTGTAGTTTGTGTCAGACTGTAGATGTCTCAGACTGTAGATGATGTTTCAGACTGTAGTTTGTGTTAAACTGTAGATGATGTTTCAGACTGTTGTTTGTGTCAGACTGTAGATGATGTTTCAGACTGTAGTTTGTGTTAGACTGTAGTTTGTGTCAGACTGTAGATGATGTTTCAGACTGTAGTTTGTGTCAGACTGTAGATGATGTTTCAGACTGCAGATGATGTGTCAGACTAGATGATGTTTCAGACTGTAGTTGTGTCAAACTATAGATGTGTCAGACTGTAGTTTGTGTCAGACTGTAGTTTTTCAGACTGCAGATGATGTGTCAGACTAGATGATGTTTCAGACTGTAGTTGTGTCAGACTGTAGTTTGAGTCAGACTATAGATGATGTTTCAGACTGTAGTTTGTGTCAGACGAGATGTTGTTTTAGACTGTAGTTGTGTCAGACTGCAGTTTGTGTCAGACTATAGTTTGTGTCAGACTGTAGATGATGTTTCAGACTGTAGTTGTGTCAGACTGCAGTTTGTGTCAGACTATAGTTTGTGTCAGACTGTAGATGATGTTTCAGAGTGTAGTTTGTCAGCCTATAGATGATGTGTCAGACTGTAGTTGATGTTTCAGACTGTAGTTTGTGTCAGACTAGATGATGTTTCAGACTGTAGTTGTGTCAGACTATAGATGTTGTGTCAGACTGTAGTTTGTGTCAGACTATAGATGATGTTTCAGACTGTAGTTGTGTCATATTGTAGACGATGTGATAGGATCAATGTTAATCCCCCCATTCACTCATAACAACATTCACCATCAGCTTAATGCCAATGTTCCGGTGTTACAGAGACAGATGTTTCTTAGAGGGACACGGATGTTAAGTATTTCCTAGGACCATCAGCTGTTCTCTCTCCTCCAACACACAGAAAGAAAAGAGTTCTACCCACATTAAAGGTCCAGGTGGTTCAATCCAGGTTCACTGCCCCTCTGCAGGCAGACAGAGTGGTAGATCCTACAGCAGGAAGAAACCACAGAGCAAGAGTCAACTGAAGAGTGAGTGTGTTCACACACAAAATTACATGAAATATGAATAACCAACAGAAAAATCGTTTTTAGCTCAGTTAAGCGGGGTACACACTACAAGATAATCAGGCTGATTTTGGGCTCAACCAAAGTCACCAAGGCCTGATTATCTTGCCAGATTCCACCATGGTGTGAGGCGTGTGATTTTAACCTCCCCGATCTGCTCGGAAGACGATCAGGGTCGCTCCGATTTGAAACCGTAAATATTAAACATGTTCTATATTTACGATTAGAAATCCTGTTGGAACTGAACAACAGCCAATAGGGAAGCAAGCTGACTGAAGCAGGAAGCACAACTAACATAACCATGGCAACGACAGCAAATGCCAAGCATAAAGTAAAATGGATGTCATAAATATAAGACCAGCTTGTTGCTTTGTGGGAACAACACAATGTTTCTACAACGTGTCTGTTAAACAAACAACAATCCAACTGACAAGGAAAAGAGTTGGACCAAATGGATATACCAGCTAACAGCTAGCCACATTTAGCTTGTTAGCTTGACCATCATGTTTAATAATATATATAGTATTCTGTTTCAACAAAGCTTTTAATCAGCATGAGAAGATAAGATATGAAATGTTGGAAGAATGTGTGTGAACATCTCATGTCAGCTAACGGCTAACAGCTAATATCTTTCTGTCTGTGTGTTCAGTCTTACCTCTGTCGTCTCCCGGCAGTGAAGAAGACTCCTCAGTAACAAAGGTAACTACTCTGTAATAAACTACACCATAAAGCTACACTGTAAAAACAACTGTTAAAAGTACACTGTATAACAGCAGCTGCTATACGCTAAGTGAGATCAATGTTGAACTGTTTTGTTGTTACAGACTCCGAGGCGACACTCTGCAGAGTTCCTGTTTGATCAGATCATACACTCAACTCCCACATACTGCTCAGGTCAGACTGAATTTAACTGCTGCTGGTTTACAGTGTAACAAACACAGGTGATGGCTGGACCAGAACCTCTTCACGTTCATGTTAGTCATTCAGTCAATCAAACGACCACAAAGAGATCAAAAATAGGACCGTTTGGTGACTGCTTCAAAATAAAAGCCTGAATGTTTCCACCTGGCGAAACAGTTGCAGGAAATATTGTGCTAGCATTAACAGCAAGCTAACCTGGCTCAGGCAAAGGCAGAGTTAAGAAAAACGGTAATACTGCAGCTTTTATTGTCGAGGAAACCTTAACTTGATGTACGAATGCCAGAAACCTGGTCTGTTTGAAACCACTACGTTACTAGAATTATGCAGAAATCCAAAAATACACAGACAAATCGACATTATGCATCAGACCAGTCTCCCTTGTGTACCGTTTCCCACAATGCACAGCGCCAAGTTAGAGATGAAAATGGCAGCAGTGTCCATCGCAACAGAGGAAATAATCTCAATCAGAGCAAAGCACATAAAGAGACCTCCGGTTCTCTTTGTTGATTCTCTAAATCATGAAAATCTAAATGAATGGGCTGGTCTGTTGTTCAGCTTAGCCTGGTGTACTGCAGAATAACCACAGACTGGAGGTCACACTACACACTGCTGTCCAACGGAGTATTCAGTACTGCATACTATGTTTAATAGTAGTATGTAGTAAGCTTTCAAACAGTCATGGATTTTACCTCTCTTTCTCTTAGGTGTTCCTTTAGGGGTGGAGCTTCAGATCTCAAAGGAACAAACAGAGGAGTTTGGAGGAAGAAGCTCCCCTTTGAAAAAGGTTGAATTCAGATTTTGCTTAAATAACAAACATCAGCTGTTTCCTGTTTTCCGCTAACCACTTTTTTATTTTTTTAAGCAGGAATTCTTGAGCTCAAACAGGAAAAGAGCCGCTCCAGAGTCAGGTGTCCATTCTTTTACTTCATTTAAATCTTTAATCTGTCTTTCTGGTGCAGGCAGAAGCAGTCATTCACAAAGGACAGTTACATGATAACTCTTGTTCTGTTTTAAAGCAATGTTAAATGTTTGAGTCCTGGTGTTTTTCTCTGGTGTAGGCTATTTGTCAGACCAAACTGAGGGTATGTGGGCCCACAAGAGGGCGGAGCCTCACTCAGAGAGGGAGGAGTCTATCTCAGTACTGATAGGTGGTTTGTCAGACTCCTTTCTATAGTCTTGTTAAAGTTGAATGAATTACTTTGCTTCATAAATCTTGTGCTCACCTGTCTCAGAGTCCTCACCTGAGGGGGCGGAGCCAGCAGAGGATGAGGAGGAGTTATTTGAGGAATTGACTGGTCCACTTGAGGAAAAGGATGAGTCTGTAGTAGAGTCAGAGGCGGAGCCAAAATCAGACCTGACATCTGGTGTCACAGCAGCCTTCAACACCTTTAAATCACAGCTGGAACAAAACTTCACTGTCAGTATACACACAGGTAACAATGACTGAACAATAACTACCAGTAATCATTAATCAACGTTATTATCCTTTTTTTAGGAAAGCTGGAAGAACGTGGAAGCTGAAATTCTTCTGTCTTTAAAAGAATGTCAACAACATGTTTCATCCCTGCTGACAGCTGTCCATCAACACAGGTAAGCCCCACCTGTCCATCAACACAGGTAAGCCCCACCTGTCCATCAACACAGGTAAGCCCCACCTGTCCATCAACACAGGTAAGCCCCACCTGTCCATTAACACAGGTACCGCCCACCTGTCCATCAACACAGGTACCGCCTACCTGTGATTAACACAGGTACCGCCCACCTGTCCATCAACACAGGTACCGCCTACCTGTGATTAACACAGGTACCGCCCACCTGTCCATCAACACAGGTACCGCCTACCTGTGATTAACACAGGTACCGCCCACCTGTCCATCAACACAGGTACCGCCCACCTGTCCATTTACACAAGGTACCGCCCACCTGTCCATTAACACAGGTACCGCCTACCTGTGATTAACACAGGTACCGCCCACCTGTCCATCAACACAGGTACCGCCCACCTGTCCATTTACACAGGTACCGCCCACCTGTCCATCAACACAGGTACCGCCTACCTGTCCATTAACACAGGTATCGCCCACCTGTCCATCAACACAGGTACCGCCTACCTGTTCATTAACACAGGTACCGCCCACCTGTCCATCAACACAGGTACCGCCCACTTGTCCATTTACACAGGTACCGCCCATCTGTCCATTTACACAGGTACCGCCTACCTGTTCATTAACACAGGTATCGCCCACCTGTCCATCAACACAGGTACCGCCTACCTGTTCATTAACACAGGTACCGCCCACCTGTCCATTTACACAGGTACCGCCCACCTGTCCATTAACACAGGTACCGCCCACCTGACCATTAACACAGGTACCGCCCACCTGACCATTAACACAGGTACCGCCCACCTGTCCATTAACACAGGTACTGCCCACCTGACCATTAACACAGGTACTGCCCACCTGTCCATTAACACAGGTACTGCCCACCCCAACACACCTGCCTGTCAACACAAGGTACCGCCCACCTGTCCATCAACACAGGTACTTCCCACCTGTCTATTGTGTGTGTGTGTGTGTGTGTGTGTGTAGGTTATTGTTGCTGCAGAGGTTTGACATCAGTGTAAACGATCAACTGAAGCGTCTGCAGGAGAACTCGACCAGCCTGAACTCCATGAACACTCACATCCTGGTACTTACAGTAAAAACAGTGATTAGTGTTTTAGTAAAGACCAGAATCCAGAGCAGGTTTAGTCCTCAAACCTGGTGTTCTCTTTTCAGAGTTATTTTCACACTGAGATGCAGCGACTCGGCTCTTTCTGTGATGAACATCTGCACAGGTGATTATGGCACGCAGTAAACCTGTCTACACTAACGCCATCTGGTTTGGATCCTGTTCAGACCTTATCTGACTCTCTGGATCTGAATTTTGTTACCTCAGGTTGAAGACTTTAGAGAGTGGAGGGTCCAGCATGGAGGGTCCAGCCAGCCAATGAGAGAAGATGAGAGGATGCCTCTGGACTGATCAGAGCTGTCTGTTTTTGTTCCACTCACCAAATGTTCAGATTTAACACTTTTGTATTTCCCCATTGTTAAAGTATCTGATTTTTTTGTTTTGCTGAAGGTTAAAAAACAAATAAAGAATACAAAACAGATCAAATCAATTGAGTTGTACCTCCAACACACTGTTGACCTGAAGTGTGTTCTGTAAAGGGCCACAAGGGGGAGACAAACCCGCTACATCAGAAAACAGAAGGAACTGAATTATATCTCTCACATTAAAGGTGTGAATTAAGATTTAGATCAACTTAATTTTCTCCTCCAGGAAAGCAGTGTGAGCATTCATGAACAGGTTTTAATTTATTACAGATACAAATGAGACTTTAAGCCCTAAAACACATAATAAACACCGACATGGATACTATAAGATCAAAGGAGAATATTTAGAGTTGATTGAATGTAATGGATAAAAACATTATTAGACACATTATCTGTATAACGACTGGCTACAGATCAGACATAGTGAACCAGGTCTAACAGAGTCCGGACCAGGAGAGACTCAGTGTTTGTTTGTGAGCCGGCTGGTTGTCAGGCAGCAAACTGACACGAGGAAAAACAGTCAAATCCCCCGAAGAGACAAAAAAACAGCAAGAGGACTAATGAGACACTAATAGAGGAGGGGAGGGGGGGGCAGAGAGAGAGACGCTCAGGTGTTCATCTCACTGTGCAACAACACATCAGAGAACCACCACGAGATCTGCTTTGTTTTGGACTCTACCTGGACAGACGGGGTTGCTGATTGGTTGAAAAGCTGTTTTTTTCTTTGGACTTTAATGGACGGAAAAGGAAACATTCAGGTGTGGACGGCTCAGTGATCACCAACAGCTACAGGTCAGAACAACCAACTGGGTTTACTGGTTTCATTGAGCTCACATACTGGGTTTGTTGGTTTTGCTGGGCTCACATACTGGGTTTACTGGTTTCATTGGGCTCACATGCAGGGTTTACTGGTTTTGCAGGGCTCACATACTGGGTTTACTGGTTTCATTGGGCTCACATACTGGGTTTACTGGTTTTGCAGGGCTCACATACTGGGTTTACTGGTTTCATTGGGCTCACATACTGGGTTTACTGGTTTTGCAGGGCTCACATACTGGGTTTACTGGTTTCATTGGGCTCACATACTGGGTTTACTGGTTTCATTGGGCTCACATACTGGGTTTACTGAGCTCACATACTGGGCTTACTGGTTTTACTGGGTGTATTTGTTGCTCATAGCCTTATACATACGTGAACTTTTCAACACAGCACATTTTGTATTTAAATTTGTAAAATATTCCATCCCCTGTGCTTTAAACATAATTTATTATTCTTCTGATTCTCTCACTGTGCTTATTGCTTCTTCTATTTATTTATGAGAGAGAGAGAGAGAGAGGTGCCAGGTCTCCCGCCAGTTTAAGCCTATAACAGCATAACTAGGAGCTGGTCCATACCTGAACCAGCTCTGACTATAAGATTTATCAAAAAAGTAAAGTTTCAATCCTACCCCTAGCAGGTACCACGAGCAGGCCTGATAACTGAAGGCTCTACCTCCCATAGTACACTTAGAGACTGTAGGTACCACGAGCAGGCCTGATAACTGAAGGCTCTACCTCCCATAGTACATTTAGAGACCGTAGGTACCACGAGCAGGCCTGATAACTGAAGGCTCTACCTCCCATAGTACATTTAGAGACCGTAGGTACCACGAGCAGGCCTGATAACTGAAGGCTCTACCTCCCATAGTACATTTAGAGACCGTAGGTACCACGAGCAGGCCTGATAACTGAAGGCTCTACCTCCCATAGTACATTTAGAGACCGTAGGTACCACGAGCAGGCCTGATAACTGAAGGCTCTACCTCCCATAGTACATTTAGAGACTGTAGGTACCACGAGCAGGCCTGATAACTGAAGGCTCTACCTCCCATAGTACATTTAGAGACCGTAGGTACCACGAGCAGGCCTGATAACTGAAGGCTCTACCTCCCATAGTACATTTAGAGACCGTAGGTACCACGAGCAGGCCTGATAACTGAAGGCTCTACCTCCCATAGTACATTTAGAGACCGTAGGTACCACGAGCAGGCCTGATAACTGAAGGCTCTACCTCCCATAGTACATTTAGAGACCGTAGGTACCACGAGCAGGCCTGATAACTGAAGGCTCTACCTCCCATAGTACATTTAGAGACCGTAGGTACCACGAGCAGGCCTGATAACTGAAGGCTCTACCTCCCATAGTACATTTAGAGACTGTACCACGAGCAGGCCTGATAACTGAAGGCTCTACCTCCCATAGTACATTTAGAGACTGTACCACGAGCAGGCCTGATAACTGAAGGCTCTACCTCCCATAGTACATTTAGAGACTGTAGGTACCACTAGCAGGCCTGATAACTGAAGGCTCTACCTCCCATTGTACATTTAGAGACTGTAGGTACCACGAGCAGGACTGATAACTGAAGGCTCTACCTCCCATTGTACATTTAGAGACTGTAGGTACCACTAGCAGGCCTGATAACTGAAGGCTCTACCTCCCATTGTACATTTAGAGACCGTAGGTACCACGAGTACACCAGGCCTGGCTAAAGCTGGTTTCTGGTCTTGAAATGAGGAAGTGAACAACAGACTAGCTGACGTCAAAAGCCGCTACAGTAGCGTCCACTTAGAGTCTAAAAACAGCTGACGAGAGATCATTTAGAGAACTTGAGGTTTTTGTGTGGTTTATTTCCTCTGTTACGATGGACGCTGCTGTCCGTCATTTTGACCTCTTACCTGACCCTTTGCATTGTAGGAAACAGGCTGGTTGAACTGGTAGGGTTCTCACTGGTTGTACTGGTATTGTTCTTACTGGTTGAACTGGTAGGGTTCTCACTGGTTGTACTGGTATTGTTCTTACAGGTTGAAATGGTAGGGTTCTTACTGGTTGAACTGGCAGGGTATTTACTGGTTGAACTGGTAGGGTATTTACTGGTTGAACTGGTAGGGTTCTCACTGGTTGAACTGGTATTGTTCTTACTGGTTGAACTGGTATTGTTGTCACTAGCTGTAATGTTATTGTTCTCACTGGTTGAACTGGTTTCTGTGGTTGCAGGTGAGATGGGCTGTCTGGGAGGGAAGACGGAGGAAGAACGTCTGGATGAAAAAGCGAAACGTGAAGCGAACAAGAAGATCGAGAGACAGCTGCAGAAAGAGAGGCAGGCGTACAAAGCTACACACAGACTGTTACTACTCGGTGAGTCTGTCGCTCACCTATCTTCTACTTAGCTTCACGTCTGTCTTTCCAACCTTCACCCTCTCATCCGTCTCTCTCTCACCTGTCTGTCCGCAGGAGCAGGAGAATCAGGTAAAAGTACCATCGTGAAGCAGATGAGGATTCTTCATGTTGACGGTTTTAACGTTGAGTGAGTTCAACTTTTATTGCTTTATTCAAACCACTGAGTGTCCAGGTGTTCATCTCTGTGTGATTAATACTTTCTTATATTTGAGGAAATATCACCAAGAGAACATGAAACAAAGGAAACCTATCGTGTCCTGGTGTTAGCTGCAGCTCTACACCTGAAATTGTTCCCTCGAAAAGACGAGTTGGATTAATTTCTCCTCCACCATTGTTGTTGACAAAGCTTCTTGATTCTGATTGGTCATTAAGGAAGAGTGACCCTGATGGGCATGTTTGTGTTATACACTTAGAGTGCGGGTAGAACAGTTAGAGCGTTTGACTGACAGGCCTTCACACCCGAGGTCTGCTCTGATGAAATCTTTGTTTTCAGAGAGAAGCAGCAGAAGGTTCAAGACATCAGGAAGAATGTGAAGGATGCCATTGTGGTACGTCACCTCACCTGTATCACATCACCTGTATCACCTCACCTGTATCACATCACCTGTATCACCTCACCTGTATCACATCACCTGTATCACCTCATCTGTATCACATCACCTGTATCACCTCATCTGTATCACCTCACCTGTATCACCTCACCTGTATCACCTCACCTGTATCACCTCACCTGTATCACCTCACCTGTATCACCTCACCTGTATCACATCACCTGTATCGCCTCACCTGTATCGCCTCACCTGTATCACCTCACCTGTATCACATCACCTGTATCACCTCATCTGTATCACATCACCTGTATCACCTCACCTGTATCACCTCACCTGTATCACCTCACCTGTATCACATCACCTGTATCACCTCACCTGTATCACATCACCTGTATCACCTCACCTGTATCACCTCACCTGTATCGTCATTTATGTAATTAAAACATTAAAATGTTGGTGTGTGTGTGTGTTACAGACCATCGTGTCAGCCATGAGTATGCTGACTCCGCCCATTCCTCTGGGTAACCCTGGCAACCAGTTCAGAGTTGAGTACATCAAGAGCATCGCCCCGCTGTCTGACGTTGAATACACTGAGGTAACACACACGCACACACACTTTGTGTTGAATCATTATGTTCTTGTGATCACATTAATGAAGGATAAATTATTATTATTAGAGGCTCTGTAGTTTGCAGGTTTGTAGTTTGCAGAAATAACAACATCATGATGCAGATTAGCAGACTCCTTAGTGTGAGCGTGACGTGCTGATAGAAACAGCAGAACCATGTTCAGAGAATTTCATTGGCTACAAGAAATGTCAGTCATTGGCACGGTCGTGTAAAATTGGCCGTCAGAAAAGGGGGCAGTACCTCCTTTCAACAAAGGCTCTCATTGGCTGTTATAGGCTGCTATCAAGTGTCAAATAAAGGTTAGCGGAGCTTTTTGAACAGTTCAGTGGATTGTTCTGGACGTGATGTGTTTGGATTCAAACTCTGGATCTAAATAGTGGTTCAGTTCAGTTTGGTGGATTATTAAGATCAGGAGAGTTCAGTCAATCTAGAAATGGTTAGAAGACGTTTGTTTGTTGCTGGTCTGACCCTCACACACACTGGACCAGTGTGTGTGCTATACACTTAGAGTGCGGGTAGAACAGTTAGAGCGTTTGACTGACAGGCCTTCACACCCGAGGTCTGCTCTGATGAAATCTTTGTTTTCAGAGAGAAGCAGCAGAAGGTTCAAGACATCAGGAAGAATGTGGTTATGGTTATGGTTGGATATGGTTATTAGGTCACATGATGACATGAGTTAGAAAAACGTCCTATCATAGAATAAATTGTTGTTCCAAGATAAGAAGACAAAAAGGTTTAATGGTTAAACGCAAATGAGAATGTGGAGCAATGAGCGCAAAAAACAACAAAACTTTCAACTGTCAGTCGACTTTGAGCTGAATCTGAAGAATCACGCTCCACTGAGTCCAAGTCAGGTCTGTACTCAAGGGGAGAAGAAAACTCCTTTATATGATGTTTGTTTGTTGAATGGAGGCCGGACCAATCGTTTTCATTCAAGTCAGGAAATCATAACACAGTTTGTGATCCAGCATCGAGCAGATCTGTGGCTCAATTTGAAATGTCTTGAAGTAGAACAGATATTCTGTTGATCAATAAATAATCATCTGAACACTGCAGAGGAGCTGCTATGTCATTAGCCTGGGTCATTTCCTGCTGATACATGATTGGTAAATACAGCTGGGACAACAAACAGAAACCAGAACACTTCACCCTGTGTACATAGAGATTTTCATGTTTATTAAAGTTGAGCTGTGGATCTAAAATTATTCCTAAGAACTAGAACTCATGAACCTTCTCTATTTCCGACCATTTAAACTTTTGGGTCGGACAGTTTTCTGATGGAGAAACCGAAACAGTTGGGCAGCCGGCCTCAGGGCAAGTTATATTTATAATCATTTATAAACAGACTAAATAGCAAAGGGCCAAGAACTGAGCCTTGGGGAATACCTTCTTGGTCAATGTTCACACTGTGTTCTAAAGACAGAAGAGTTTCATGGTTAACAGAGTCAACAGGTCTCACCTGAAGGCAGCCATGAGCAAGTGAACTGTTCCTTTGAAGCACCACAAGAGTCTGTTGTTTGTTTAAATGATGATAATGACATGATGTAAGAGGTGAACATGGGATTCAACCGTGTGTGTGTGTGTGTGTGTGTGTGTGTGTGTGTGTGTGTGTGTGTGTGTGTGTGTGTGTGTGTGTGTGTGTGTGTGTGTGTGTGTGTGTGTGTGTGTGTGTGTGTGTGTGTGTGTGTGTGTGTGTGTGTGTGTGTGTGTGTGTGTGTGTGTGTGTGTGTGTGTGTGTGTGTGTGTGTGTGTGTGTGTGTGTGTGTGTGTGTGTGTGTGTGTCCACCCACCTGAGGCCTCATTATCCAAACATCTCCTGTCTCTAAAGACATAAAGAGACAAAACAAACATCTTCCTGTGTCTTATCTTCTGCAGTTTTTGACACACATGTATGCAAGCACACGTAAACCTTAAATGACTACACAGATCATCACCTGAACAGGCTGATGTTGAAACATGTAATTTGTATTATTTATATGTTTAATAAATAAAAGGGAGTGAATGAACACTTTTTTTTACGTTCTCGTTCTGTTCACTGAACAAAAAACCTTTAAAAAAAAACTGCTTAAAGGGAAAATGTTGTAGTCTCTGAAATCTTGAATGTGAATTTTCTGACCTTTCTGCGTGGACTTTGTGATCGCTGCTGAACAGTTTGTTTGATTTGTACATTTATTTTTACTTAAGTTTAATTTCTTATTAAAGACTCTTCCAGTGAACGTGTGGGAACAAGTTGTTGTTAATCATAGAATAAAAATGATCATTTGGACTACATGGGCGTTCTCCAGGTGTTCCTCAGGGCTCTATTCTTAGTCGTCTTTTATTCTCCACAGATATAAACTCTGTGATTTTCATGTCTTCTTTGTCCATCATTAATCTGTTTATTCTCGTGTCTCTCTCGCAGGACTTCTTTGAGCATGCTCAGAAGCTGTGGGAAGACGACGGCGTGAAGGCGTGTTTCGAACGCTCCAATGAATATCAGCTGATTGACTGCGCTAAGTTGTAAGACAAACACGAAACAGTGCAGACTGGCAAAACGGACACACACACTGACTCAGACTTCCTCTCAACATTTTTTCCCAATGGACCAATCATAATGCTCTGCTAACCCTGAGGGGGCGGATGCTTCATTACGTTAAGAATAGAATAACCAAATCGTGTGTGTGTGTGTTCTCAGCTTTCTGGACAGGTTAGACTCAGTCAGAAAAACGGACTACACACCTACTGACCAGGTAATGAACCAGCCAATCACATCGCAGCCTTGTGATGACTCGGATGTTTTTAAATGGTTTTTCTTCTTCTCCTGCAGGATCTGTTGCGCTGTCGTGTTTTGACTTCAGGGATTTTTGAAACCAGGTTTCAGGTCGACAAGGTCAACTTCCAGTGAGTCTTAAGACCCGCCCCCTCAGTCCACCTGCATCAATTACCTGTCTCTTCTGTTTGACTGCTGCAGTTAGTTATTGAAGCATTATGGGAACTGTAGTTTCAACAGTCAGATCAAATATTATCATGTTTACATATTTTGAACCATTCTTTATCTTCTAGTGACATTTATTTAAAATATTTACCTGTTCGTTAATTACCTGACAAACACACCTGTCTGTCTGTCAGTATGTTTGATGTAGGAGGACAGCGCGACGAGCGCAGGAAGTGGATTCAGTGCTTTAATGGTGAGTAATATTTATGAATAGTTGAATTTAACATACAGGTGTACAGGTGTGTGTGAACAGACAGACAGGTCTCTGTGAACGGACAGGTGTGTGTGAACAGACAGACAGGTGTGTGTGAACAGACAGACAGGTGTGTGTGAACAGACAGACCGGTCTCTGTGAACAGACAGGTGTAAACAGGTGTGTGTGAACAGACAGACAGGTGTGTGTGAACAGACAGACAGGTCTCTGAACAGACAGACAGGTCTCTGTGAACAGACAGGTGTGTGTAAACAGACAGGTCTCTGTGAACAGGCAGGTGTGTGTGAACAAACAGACAGGTGTGTGTGAACAGACAGGTGTGTGTGAACAGGCAGGTGTGTGTGAACAGGCAGGTGTGTGTGAACAAACAAACAGGTGTGTGTGAACAGGCAGGTGTGTGTGAACAGGCAGGTGTGTGTGAACAGGCAGGTGTGTGTGAACAAACAGACAGGTGTGTGTGAACAGACAGACAGGTGTGTGTGAACAGACAGACAGGTGTGTGTGAACAGACAGGTGTGTGTGAACAGACAGACAGGTGTGTGTGAACAGACAGGTCTCTGTGAACAGACAGGTGTGTGTGAACAGACAGACAGGTCTCTGTGAACAGACAGGTGTGTGTGAACAGGTGCTGAGTCTGAGTCTTTTTCAGATGTGACCGCCATCATCTTTGTGGCGGCGAGCAGCAGCTACAACATGGTGATCAGAGAGGACAACTCCACCAACCGGCTCAGAGAGTCCCTCGACCTGTTCAGGTCCATCTGGACCAACAGGTAACCCTCTCTTCTTTCTGATTGGCTCTAAACCCTCTCTGCTCTCTGATTGGCTGTAGTTAACCCTCTCTTCTTCCTGATTGGCTGTAGTTAAAGATAAAGATAAACTTTATTGATCCCTGTGGGGGAAATTTGTGCATTACAGCAGCTCCAGAAAACAGGGGACAGGAATATAATTATTCAAAATAAAAATAGAAGTTAAAAATCAAATCAAACATATTTACATCATTTAAATAAAAAAAATACAATAATGGAAAATGACACAGTAACTACACAGGAAAGAGTTATTGTTCTTAAAAACACACACAGTGTGTAGCAGGAGGTGGTGATGCTGTTAAACAGTCTGATTAAACAGTCTGATTAAACAGTCTGATGAAACAGTCTGACTTCAGATGGGATGAACGACCTGCGGTAGTGCTCTGTCTTGCAGGGTGGGTGTCTGAGTCTGCTGCTGAAGGAGCTGCTCAGGGCCCCCACAGGGCCCCCACAGGGCCCCCACAGTGTCATGCAGGGGGTGAGAGGGGTTGTCCATGATGGATGTCAGCTTCACTAACATCCTCCTCTCACCCACCTCCTCTACAGAGTCCAGAGGACAGTCCAAGACAGAACTGGCCCTCCTGCCCAGTCTGTTCAGTCTCTTCCTGTCTCTCTCTGTGCTCCCTCCTCCCCAGCAGACCACTGCATAGAAAAGTGCAGACGCCACCACAGTGTCATAAAAAGTCCGTAGCAGAGTCCTGCACACTCCAAAGGACCTTAGTCGCCTCAGCAGGTGTAGTCGACTTTGGCCCTTCTTGTACAGGACGTTGGTGTTGTGTGACCAGTCCAGTTTGTTGTTGAGGTGAACACCCAGGTATTTGTACGTCTCCACCCTCTCGATGTCCAAGCCCTGGATGTTCACCGGTGCAGTCTGGGGTGACTTCCTGCAGAAGTCAATCACCATCTCCTTTGTCTTGCTTGCACTCCAGTCGACAAAGTCCATGATGACCTGCCTGTACTCCTGTTCACTCCCCTTAGACACACACCCCACGATGGCTGTGTCATCGGAGAACTTCTGCAGGTGGCAGCTCCCAGAGTTGTAGCAGAAGTCCGAGGTGTACAGGGTGAAGAGAAAAGGGGAGAGAACTGTCCCCTGTGGGGCCCCTGTACTGCAGACCACCGTGTCAGACTCACAGTCCTGAAGCCTCACATAATGTGGTCTGTTGGTGAGGTAGTCCGTTGTCCATGCAGCCAGGTGACAGTCCACTCCCGCCCTCTCTAGCTTCCCCCTGAGCAGTGCAGGCTGGATGGTGTTGAAGGCACTAGAGACCCTCACAGTGCTGCCGGTGTTCTCCAGGTGAGTCCAGGATCTCTGCAGCAGGTAGATGCGTCATCCACCCCGATGTTCGGCTGGTAGGCGAACTGCAGAGGATCCAGATTTGAAGTCACCAGGGGGCGGAGGTTGTTGAGGACGATCCTCTCCATGGTCTTCATCAGGTGAGAGGTGAGGGCCACAGGTCTGAAGTGGTTAGGCTCCCTGGGGTGAGATGTCTTTGGGACTGGCACCACGCAGGACGTCTTCCACAGAGTCGGGACCCTCTCTAGTCTCAGGCTCAGGTTGAAGATGTGCAGAAGAACCTCACAGAGCTGGTCTGCACAGTCCTTCAGGAGTCTGGAGCTGATGCCGTCAGGACCTGTGGCCTTCCTCACCTTGATCTTCCTCAGCTGGCTTCTCAGTTGATCAGCTGTTATGGAGAGGCCGTCGGAGGAGGAGGAAGAAGAAGAGGGGGTTGTTGGGGGGTCGTCTGAGGAGGAGGAGGAGGAGAGGGCTGTTGAGGGGGGTGGCAGGGTACTCAGGGTACTCAGATGGAGTGTCTGAGAAGCGGGCTGGTCTGGGTGGGGGTGGGAGTAGAATCAAATCTATTGAAGAACAGAGTCAGTTCTTTGCCCACTCCCTGTCTCCTGCTTCAGGGCCCCTCCCACACCTTCTGCTGTGACCTGAGATGTTATTCAGGCCCCTCCCTCGCCTTCTGCTGTGACCTGAGATGTTATTCAGGCCCCTCCCACACCTTCTGCTGTGACCTGAGATGTTATTCAGGCCCCTCCCACACCTTCTGCTGTGACCTGAGATGTTATTCAGGCCCCTCCAGACTTCTCTTGCATTTTTATGTTGTAAATGCTCCTCCATCTTTGCCCGGTAGCTGGCTTTCCCCCCCTCTCTGCTCTCTGATTGGCTGTAGTTAACCCTCTCTGCTCTCTGATTGGCTAAAGTTAACCCTCTCTTCTTTCTGATTGGCTGTAGTTAACCCTCTCTGCTCTCTGATTGGCTGTACTTAACCTTAACCCTCTCTGCTTTCTAATTGGCTGTAGTTAACCTTAACCCTCTCTGCTCTCTGATTGGCTGTAGATAACCCTCTCTGCTCTCTAATTGGCTGTAGTTAACCTTAACCCTCTCTGCTCTCTGATTGGCTGTAGTTAACCTTAACCCTCTCTGCTCTCTAATTGGCTGCAGGTTTCTCAAGACAATCTCGGTGATCTTGTTCCTAAATAAACAGGACGTCCTTGCTGATAAGATTCTGGCAGGAAAATCTAAACTGGAAGATTATTTCCCTGAATACACAAACTACCAAGTTCCTGCTGAAGGTACACAACAACAAATACACACAAATCAAGGTGATGTCAGGGACTATTTCAGAGAGGAGACTCTCAGTCTAACTCTGAGGTGATTGACCTTCAGGTGGGAATCTTTGAACAGAACAGCTGATTTGATTTTCAGGGGGCGGGGGTACATACTTTACTCGTAGGGTCAAATTTCATATAAAGTTTGTATTTACATCAAATTTATTTTTTCCTCTAAATTAATTAAGTAACTTTTTGTTCTCTGTACCTGAGTGAACCTGTGTGCCTGTGTGTGTTTTTGTTTATTTTTGTTTGTTTGTGTGTGTTTGTGTGTTTTTGGGTTTTGTGTGTAGCTGTTCCAGATGCTGATGAAGACCCAAGCGTGACCAGAGCCAAGTTCTTCATCAGAGACGAGTTTCTGGTAATAAACCCCTCTCTCTGACCTGTCTCTCTCTCTGACCTGTCTCTCTCTCTGACCTGTCTCTCTCTCTGACCTGTCTCTCTCTCTCTCTCTGACCTGTCTCTCTCTCTGACCTGTCTCTCTCTCTCTCTGACCTGTCTCTCTCTCTGACCTGTCTCTCTCTCCTACTGTCTCTCTTTCTCTCTCTGACCTGTCTCTCTCTCTGACCTGTGTCTCTTTCTCTGACCTGTCTGTCTCTCTCTTCCTGTCTCTCTCTGACCTGTCTCTCTCTCTGACCTGTTTGTCTCTTTCCTCCTGTCTCTCTCTGACCTGTTTCTCTCTCCTCCTGTCTCTCTCTCTGACCTGTCTCTCTCTCTGACCTGTCTTTCTCTCTCTCTGACCTGTCTGTCTCTCCTCCTGTCTCTCTCTCTGACCTGTCTGTCTCTCTCTTCCTGTCTCTCTCTCTGACCTGTTTGTCTCTTTCTTCCTGTTTCTCTATCTCTGACCTGTCTGTCTCTCTGACCTGTCTCTCTCCTCCTGTCTCTCTCTCTCTGACCTGTCTCTCTCTCTGACCTGTCTGTCTCTCTCCTCCTGTCTCTCTCTCTCTGACCTGTCTCTCTCTCTGACCTGTCTGTCTCTCTCCTCCTGTCTCTCTCTCTCTGATCTGTCTCTCTCTGACCTGTCTGTCTCTCTCTCTGACCTGTCTGTCTTTCTCCGACCTGTCTGTCTCTCTCCACCTGTCTCTCTCTCTGACCTGTCTCTCTCTCTCTGACCTGTCTGTCTCTCAGACCTGTCTGTCTCTCCTCCTGTCTCTCTCTCTCTCTGACCTGTCTTTCTGTCTCTCTCTCCGACCTGTCTCTCTCTCTCTCTGACCTGTCTTTCTCTCTGACCTGTCTCTATCTGACCTATCTCTCTCTCTGACCTGTCTGTCTTTCTCCGACCTGTCTGTCTCTCTCCTCCTGTCTCTCTCTCTCTGACCTGTCTGTCTCTCTCCTCCTGTCTCTCTTTCTCCGACCTGTCTCTCTCTCTCTCTGACCTGTCTGTCTCTCTGACCTGTCTCTTTCTCCTCCTCTCTGACCTGTCTCTCTCTCTCTCTGACCTGTCTGTCTCTCTCCTCCTGTCTCTCTTTCTCCGACCTGTCTCTCTCTCTCTGACCTGTCTCTCTCTCTCTCTGACCTGTCTCTCTCTCTCTCTGACCTGTCTGTCTCTCTGACCTGTCTCTTTCTCCTCCTGTCTGTCTCTCTCTGACCTGTCTGTCTCTCTCCTCCTGTCTCTCTTTCTCCGACCTGTCTCTCTCTCCTCCTGTCTGTCTCTCTCTGACCTGTCTCTCTCTCTCTGACCTGTCTGTCTCACAGAGGATCAGCACGGCGAGCGGCGATGGGAAACATTACTGTTATCCTCACTTCACCTGCGCCGTGGACACGGAAAACATACGTCGTGTTTTTAACGACTGTCGTGACATCATCCAGCGCATGCACCTGCGCCAATACGAGCTTCTCTGATTGGTTGTGGGAATCTTACCTGGTCCCGGCCACTATCAATGCTAATAGGTGATCAGTACAGATCACAATCATTTATCACTCAGCTAGTTATTTAAGAGTCTTTCCTGCTGTCTCTTTTTTGTATCTGGTGCAGGGGATTGTGGGTAATGTTGTTTTATGGAAAGGCATCACAGGATGTGGATTTCCTGTCATGACTACAGTCTGAGTCATGACAGGAAGTCATGAAGTCACCCCAGTCTTAGGGTGGGGGATGTAGACAATTTAATTATTTTTTTTCATGTTTTTTTAACTTAAAATAATTAGTTCATAATGATCTCTCCTTTGATTGGCTGGTCCTGACTGTGATGTCATTCTGTTTTCTCTCATGGGAACATTTAACTATGTACCTGAAAGATGAAATAAAGATTTATTTAATGGGAAGCTGTTGTGTTGTATTTTTTCACTTTTCACTTTGGTCACAGGAACATCAAAGTCTTCTTCAAGCGAGTTTTAAATCAATTTGTTTCTGATGCGTGTCCACTTAAATATAAAGACACAGGTGAGACAAGAGACAGGTGAGACTAAAGACACAGGTGAGACAGGTGAGATTAAAGAGACAGGTGAGACTAAAGACACAAGTGAGACTAAAGAGACAGGTGGGACTAAAGACACAAGTGAGACTAAAACACAGGTGAGACTAAAGAAACGGGTGAGACTAAAGACAAAGGTGAGACTAGAGACAAAGGTGAGACTAGAGACAGGTGAGACTAAAGAGACACAGGTGAGACTAAAAAGACACAGGTGAGACTAGAGACAAGTGAGACTAAAGAGTCACAGGTGAGACTAAAGACAAGTGAGACTGAAGACACAGGTGAGACTAAAGACACAAGTGAGACTAAAGACACAGGTGAGACTAGAGAGACGCAGGTGAGACTAAAGACACAAGTGAGACTAAAGAGACACAAGTGAGAATAAAAAGACACAGGTGAGACTAAAGAGACACAGGTGAGACAAAGACACAGGTGAGACTAAAGAGACACAAGTGAGACTAAAGATACAGGTGAGACTAAAGAGACACTGGTGAGATTTAAGAGACACAGGTGAGACTAAAGAGACACAGGTGAGACAAAGACACTGATGAGACTAAAAAGACAGGTGAGACTAAAGACACAGTTTAGACTAAAGAGACAGGTGAGACTAAAGAGACACAGGTGAGACTAAAGAGACAGGTGAGACTAAAGAAACACAGGTGAGACTAAAGAAACGGGTAAGACTAAAGACACAAGTGAGACTAAAGACACAGGTGAGACTAGAGACAAGTGAGACTAAAGAGACAGGTGAGACTAAAGAGACACAGGTGAGACAAAGAGACAGGTGAGACTAAAGAGACACAGGTGAGACAAAGGGACAGGTGAGACTAAAAAGACAGGTGAGACTAAAGAGACACAAGTGAGACAAAGACACAAGTGAGACTAAAGATACAGGTGAGACTAAAGAGACACAGGTGAGACAAAGGGACAGGTGAGACTAAAAAGACAGGTGAGACTAAAGAGACACAAGTGAGACAAAGACACAGGTGAGACTAAAGAGACAGGTGAGACTAAAGAGACACAAGTGAGACTAAAGATACAGGTGAGACTAAAGAGACACAGGTGAGACAAAGGGACAGGTGAGACTAAAAGAGACAGGTTAGACTAAAGACACAAGTGAGACTAAAGACACAGGTGAGACTAAAGACACAGGTGAGACTAAAGAGACACAGGTGAGACTAAAGAGACGCAGGTGAGACTAAAGACACAGGTGAGACGAAAGAGACAGGTGAGACTAAAGAGACACTGGTGAGACTAACGAGACACTGGTGAGACTAAAGACACAGGTGAGACTAAAGACACAAGTGAAACTAAAGAGACACAGGTGAGACAAAGACACTGATGAGACTAAAAAGACAGGTGAGACTAAAGACACAGTTTAGACTAAAGAGACAGGTGAGACTAAAGAGACACGGGTGAGACTAAAGAGACAGGTGAGACTAAAGAAACACAGGTGAGACTAAAGAAACGGGTAAGACTAAAGACACAAGTGAGACTAAAGACACAGGTGAGACTAGAGACAAGTGAGACTAAAGAGACAGGTGAGACTAAAGAGACACAGGTGAGACAAAGAGACAGGTGAGACTAAAGATACAGGTGAGCCTAAAGAGACACTGGTGAGACTAAAGACACAGGTGAGACTAAAAAGACAGGTGAGACTAAAGAGACACAGGTGAGACAAAGACACTGGTAAGACTAAAAAGACAGGTGAGACTAAAGACACAGTTTAGACTAAAGAGACACAGGTGAGACTAAAGACACAAGTGAGACTAAAGAGACAGGTGAGATTAAAGACACAGGTGAGACAAAGAGACAGGTGAGATTAAAGACACAGGTGAGACTAAAGACACAGGTGAGACTAAAGAGACAGGTGAGACTAAAGAGACACAGGTGAGACTAAAGAAACGGGTGAGACTAAAGACACAGACACAAGTGAGACTAAAGACAAAGGTGAGACTAGAGACAGGTGAGACTAAAGAGACACAGGTGAGACTAAAAACACAAGTGAGACTAAAAAGACACAGGTGAGACAAAGACACAGGTGAGACTAAAGACACAGGTGAGACTAAAGAGACAAGTGAGACTAAAGAGACAGGTGAGACTAAAGAGACACAGGTGAGACTAAAAAGACAGGTGAGACTAAAGAGACACAGGTGAGACAAAGACACTGATGAGACTAAAAAGACAGGTGAGACTAAAGACACAGTTTAGACTAAAGAGACAGGTGAGATTAAAGACACAGGTGAGACTAAAGAGACACAGGTGAGACTAAAGAGACAGGTGAGACTAAAGAGAGAGGTGAGACTAAAGAGACACAGGTGAGACAAAGACACAGGTGAGACTAAAGAGACAGGTGAGACTAAAGAGACACTGGTGAGACTAAAGAGACACAGGTGAGACTAAAGACACAGTTTAGACTAAAGAGACAGGTGAGACTAAAGAGACAGGTGAGACTAAAGACACAAGTGAGACTAAAGAGACAGGTGAGACTAAAGAGACTGGTGAGACTAAAGACACAAGTGAGACTAAAGAGACAGGTGAGACTAAAGACACAGGTGAGACTAAAGACACAGGTGAGACAAAGGGACAGGTGAGACTAAAAGAGACAGGTGAGACTAAAGACACAAGTGAGACTAAAGACACAGGTGAGACTAAAGAGACACAGGTGAGACCAAAGACACAGGTGAGACAGGTGAGACAGGTGAGACTAAAGACACAGGAGAGACTAAAGAGACAGGTGAGACTAAAGAGGCAGGTGAGACTAAAGACACAGGTGAGACTAAAGTCACAGGTGAGACTAAAGAGACAGGTGAGACTAAAGTCACAGGTGAGACTAAAGAGACAGGTGAGACTAAAGAGACAGGTGAGATTAAAGACACAGGTGAGACTAAAGTCACAGGTGAGACTAAAGAGACAGGTGAGACTAAAGACACAGGTGAGACTAAAGAGACAGGTGAGACTAAAGACACAGGTGAGACTAAAGAGACACAGGTGAGACTAAAGAGACAAGTGAGACTAAAGAGACACAGGTGAGACTAAAGAGACACAGGTGAGACTAAAGACACAGGTGAGACTAAAAACACAGGTGAGACTAGAGACAAGTGAGACTAAAGAGACAGGTGAGACTAAAGAGACAGGTGAGACTAAAGTCACAGGTGAGACTAAAGAGACAGGTGAGACTAAAGACACAGGTGAGACTAAAGAGACAGGTGAGACTAAAGACACAGGTGAGACTAAAGAGACACAGGTGAGACTAAAGAGACAAGTGAGACTAAAGAGACACAGGTGAGACTAAAGAGACACAGGTGAGACTAAAGACACAGGTGAGACTAAAAACACAGGTGAGACTAGAGACAAGTGAGACTAAAGAGACAGGTGAGACTAAAGAGACACAGGTGAGACAAAGACACAGGTGAGACAAAGACACAGGTGAGACAAAGACACTGGTGAGACTAAAGAGACAGGTGAGACTAAAGACACAGTTTAGACTAAAGAGACAGGTGAGACTAAAGAGACAGGTGAGACTAAAGAGACGGGTGAGACTAAAGACACAAGTGAGACTAAAGAGACAGGTGAGATTAACGACACAGGTGAGACTAAAGATACAGGTGAGATTAAAGACACAGGTCAGACTAAAGACACAAGTGAGACTAAAGACACAGGTGAGACAGGTGAGACTAAAGACACAGGAGAGACTAAAGAGACAGGTGAGACTAAAGAGGCAGGTGAGACTAAAGACAAAAGTGAGAGTAAAGACACAGGTGAGACTAAAGAGACAGGTGAGACTAAAGAGACATGTGAGACTAAAGACACAAGTGATACTAAAGAGACAGGTGAGATTAAAGACACAGGTGAGACTAAAGACACAAGTGAGACTAAAGACACAGGTGAGACTAAAGAGACAGGTGAGACTATAGACACAGGTGAGACTAAAGAGACAGGTGAGACTAAAGAAACACAGGTGAGACTAAAGAAACGGGTGAGACTAAAGACACAGACACAAGTGAGACTAAAGACAAAGGTGAGACTAGAGAGACACAGGTGAGACTAAAAACACAAGTGAGACTAAAAAGACACAGGTGAGACTAAAGAGACACAGGTGAGACAAAGACACAAGTGAGACTAAAGACACAGGTGAGACTAAAGAGACAGGTGAGACTAAAGACACACGTGAGACTAAAGAGACAGGTGAGACTAAAAGAGACACAGGTGAGACTAAAGACACAGGTGAGACTAAAGAGACACAGGTGAGACTAAAGACACAGGTGAGAGTAAAGACACAGGTGAGACTAATGACACAGGTGAGACTAAAGAGACACAAGTGAGACTAAAGACACAGGTGAGACTAAAGACACAAGTGAGACTAAAGACACACGTGAGACTAAAGAGACAGGTGAGATTAAAGACACAGGTGAGACGAAAGAGACAGGTGAGACTAAAGAGACACAGGTGAGACTAAAGACACAGGTGAGACGAAAGAGACAGGTGAGACTAAAGAGACACAGGTGAGACTAAAGAGACAGGTGAGACTAAAGAGACACAGGTGAGACTAATGACACAGGTGAGACGAAAGAGACAGGTGAGACTAAAGAGACACAGGTGAGACTAAAGACACAGGTGAGACGAAAGAGACAGGTGAGACTAAAGAGACACAAGTGAGACTAAAGAGACAGGTGAGACTAAAGAGACACAGGTGAGACTAATGACACAGGTGAGAGTAAAGACACAGGTGAGACTAAAGAAACGGGTGAGACTAAAGACACAGACACAAGTGAGACTAAAGACAAAGGTGAGACTAGAGACAGGTGAGATTAAAGACACAGGTGAGACTAAAGAAACGGGTGAGACTAAAGACACAGACACAAGTGAGACTAAAGACAAAGGTGAGACTAGAGACAGGTGAGATTAAAGACACAGGTGAGACTAAAGAGACACAGGTGAGACTAAAAACACAAGTGAGACTAAAAAGACACAGGTGAGACTAAAGAGACACAGGTGAGACTAAAAACACAAGTGAGACTAAAAAGACACAGGTGAGACTAAAGAGACACAGGTGAGACAAAGACACAAGTGAGACTAAAGACACAAGTGAGACTAAAGACACAAGTGAGACTAAAGACACACGTGAGACTAAAGAGACAGGTGAGATTAAAGACACAGGTGAGACGAAAGAGACAGGTGAGACTAAAGAGACACAGGTGAGACTAAAGACACAGGTGAGACGAAAGAGACAGGTGAGACTAAAGAGACACAGGTGAGACTAAAGAGACAGGTGAGACTAAAGAGACACAGGTGAGACTAATGACACAGGTGAGACGAAAGAGACAGGTGAGACTAAAGAGACACAGGTGAGACTAAAGACACAGGTGAGACGAAAGAGACAGGTGAGACTAAAGAGACACAAGTGAGACTAAAGAGACAGGTGAGACTAAAGAGACACAGGTGAGACTAATGACACAGGTGAGAGTAAAGACACAGGTGAGACTAAAGAAACGGGTGAGACTAAAGACACAGACACAAGTGAGACTAAAGACAAAGGTGAGACTAGAGACAGGTGAGATTAAAGACACAGGTGAGACTAAAGAAACGGGTGAGACTAAAGACACAGACACAAGTGAGACTAAAGACAAAGGTGAGACTAGAGACAGGTGAGATTAAAGACACAGGTGAGACTAAAGAGACACAGGTGAGACTAAAAACACAAGTGAGACTAAAAAGACACAGGTGAGACTAAAGAGACACAGGTGAGACTAAAAACACAAGTGAGACTAAAAAGACACAGGTGAGACTAAAGAGACACAGGTGAGACTAAAGACACAGGTGAGACGAAAAAGACAGGTGAGACTAAAGAGACACAAGTGAGACTAAAGAGACAGGTGAGACTAAAGAGACACAGGTGAGACTAATGACACAGGTGAGAGTAAAGACACAGGTGAGACTAAAGAAACGGGTGAGACTAAAGACACAGACACAAGTGAGACTAAAGACAAAGGTGAGACTAGAGACAGGTGAGATTAAAGACACAGGTGAGACTAAAGAAACGGGTGAGACTAAAGACACAGACACAAGTGAGACTAAAGACAAAGGTGAGACTAGAGACAGGTGAGATTAAAGACACAGGTGAGACTAAAGAGACACAGGTGAGACTAAAAACACAAGTGAGACTAAAAAGACACAGGTGAGACTAAAGAGACACAGGTGAGACTAAAAACACAAGTGAGACTAAAAAGACACAGGTGAGACTAAAGAGACACAGGTGAGACAAAGACACAAGTGAGACTAAAGACACAAGTGAGACTAAAGACACAAGTGAGACTAAAGACACAGGTGAGACTAATGACACAGGTGAGACAGAGATTTTAATAGTCGGAAGATGATGGAGGTAGAATGTCCTGAATGTTGTAGAATGTGTAAAAGGGGCTTAAAATGAAAAAGTTTAGAAACAAGCATCCACATAACCCAACATGTTTAAAGGGAAGAAGGTCTTACATTTTTAACTTTAAAACTAATACAAGCTCTGTTCTTTTATTAATGAAGTGTTTCATCTCTTCTTTTTTATAACGTTGGATCATCTCCTTTATTAAGGATCTTTTTAATTTATGTAGTATTGATAAAAGGATTAAACATCCTTTATAGAATACTTTTTGTGTTTGTAGTTAATCAATGATCATTTAAATCGTCTCAGAGAAACTAACAAGATCACTTCCGTTGTCAGAAAACTACAAAACAGCCTGAAAGTTTCCTGGCGAGGGGCAGTGCGCATGCGTGAGAGGTAGTGATCCGTCTCGTCCACAGAGGATCTTTGGCCCGCTGCCTGCGTGCCCCTGCAGTGTGTGCGTGCTGCTCGTCCTCATCATCAACAACAACAACAACCGGACAAAGTGTGTACCGGATCCCGGCGCTGACACACCCGGAGGAACACGCTCGCACCGGGTCTACCGGGTCTACCGGGTCTCTGTGACGGTAAGAGCCCGCTGCCGGCCTCGCGCTCTCCTCGTCCCCCGTTTCGTTTCCTCTTCCGCGGGATGTCCTGCGCGTTCATGGCCGCTCGAGCCCCGTCTCGAGGCCGCGGCGCCGCTGC
The DNA here is from genome assembly GCF_963930695.1 of Labrus bergylta. Lineage (NCBI taxonomy): Eukaryota > Metazoa > Chordata > Actinopteri > Labriformes > Labridae > Labrus > Labrus bergylta. The sequence goes on along the minus strand of NC_089214.1, from coordinate 228,041 downwards.
TCGCGTGCCTGTGTGTCGGTCCCGAGGACGGCGGAGCGCAGCAGGCACGCGGCCCGCTCCCCGTCCGGCCGGTGGTGACTTTACCGGAGAGAAGACGGTGAAGGAGAGAGAGAGACGCCATTTTGAGTCTGAGCGGAGCATCTGTGTCCGCCATTTAACACACACACACACACACACACACACACACACACACACACACACACACACACACAGAGTCACACACAGAGTCACACACACACACACACACACACACACACACACACACACACACACACACAGAGACACACACACACACACACAGAGTCACACACACACACACACACACACACACACACACACACACACACACACACACACACACACACACACACACACAGAGTCACACACACACACACACACACACACACACACACACACACAGACACACACACACACACACACACACACACACACACACACAGAGACACACACACACACAGAGACACACACACACACACAGAGACACACACACACACACACACACACAGAGTCACACACACAC
>NC_089214.1:210000-225000 GCF_963930695.1 Labrus bergylta | reverse complement strand
GACGAGTCTACAGACACTCTCTCTACAGACAAGTCTAGAGTACACACTTTCTACAGACACTCTCTCTACAGACACACTCTCTACAGACGAGTCTACAGACACACTCTACAGATGAGTCTACAGACACACTCTACAGACGAGTCTAAAGACACACTCTCTACAGACGAGTCTACAGACACACTCTACAGATGAGTCTACAGACACACTCTCTACAGATGAGTCTACAGACACACTCTACAGACGAGTCTAAAGACACACTCTCTACAGACGAGTCTACAGTACACACTTTCTCCAGACGAGTCTACAGTACACACTTTCTCCAGACGAGTCTACAGTACACACTTTCTCCAGACGAGTCTACAGTACACACTTTCTACAGATGAGTCTACAGTACACACTTTTGTTGGGGTTGTATCAAGTCAACTTTGGTTATATTCTTTAATAATTATACTTAATTATTAATAATATAAATAAAGAAGGGGGGGGGGGAGATTACTTCGTCCCACGTGGTCGCCCTTCCGATGGCACACACCTAACAAAGGCCTAAATGTGGCCTTAAGGTCTAAAAGAGACTGAGTTCGGCCCTACACGATCTGTGTCTCTGAGGCGTCTGGATAGCCGCGAGTGTATAGATCTCTGTGCGTAATGGCGCGGTGGTGGAGTTGGTCTCCAGATGTACGTTTACACGGGAATGTGTGTGTGTGTGTTCGTAGAAGGGGAAATAAAAGAGAAATGCGTGCCTGAAGAGGCCGGATCACAGTCCGACTCCCGCGCCACAACTCGGAGTAATTCCCTTCATTCACAGAAACAAACCAATAGCCGAATTCAGGTTAATACGGCTTACACTGGCCTTTCTGATCAGAGGAGTAATACCCGGTTATAACGCTGTTACGCTAAACACATATAGGACGCAGCGGTCCGAAACAACAACAAGAGTTTTAAACAGTTAAAACTCAGGACGCAGGTCCAACAAAGATAGAAATTACAGTTTCTGCTTCGATCAACAATTGTTAAAAACACTCTCTAAAGCTAATTCTGCCCAGACCTAATTAAGCCTCACTTGTGAATCGCTTTGTCCGCGATTGGTGAAAGGAAAAGAGTCCGGTGATGGAGCAGATCTTCTGTCCGTCCTGGTGCAGAGGTGTCTGATGGCGGCGAGGGTCCCTTACGGCGAGAGCGGCTTCGTTGGTTCTCCGTCGAGTGGAAAGATGTCCTTTTGATGTCCTTTCGTTGCAGGACGGAATAAGACCGTTATCTTTCTGATAATCTGTTATAGTCTGACGCTCTCCGAGAAACTGAGATGCGTTCACTGGACAATCCGAGCTCGGAATTTAGAACACTGCCGGCCGCGGATTACCTGCGCGCCAAAAAAACTTAAAACAAAGGAAGATTGTTGCAGGAAACAGGAGATCTTCTTGGGTCTCCGAGCACCAGAAGTCAGCGCGTGAAAGAGATCGAGCAATGGAAGTCTTGGAGTTTTGTAGCCTGGCCTGCTCCATGGGGGGTCTACCTCAGGTCCCCTCCAATGAGGAGAGAGAGGTTCCGGTCCCCCCTTACTTCACGTGTAGGTGTGAAGTACCGCAGGGGATTCTGGGATTAAGAGTCCTTTTAGGCCTCTTTGTGATCTCAGTGAATAACTCAAATGAGGCTTTTACAGAGGTGCAGGCCCAAGTTCATTGTTTGACTGTCCTAAGCCTGTGTGGCCCAACACTTTCTACAGACACTCTCTCTACAGACGAGTCTATAGACACTCTCTCTACAGACGAGTCCATAGACACACACTCTACAGACGAGTCTACAGACACACTTTCTACAGACGAGTCTACAGACACTCTCTCTACAGACAAGTCTACAGTACACACTTTCTACAGACACTCTCTCTACAGACGAGTCTATAGACACTCTCTCTACAGACGAGTCCATAGACACACACTCTACAGACACACTCTACAGACGAGTCTAAAGACACACTCTCTACAGACGAGTCTACAGTACACACTTTCTCCAGACGAGTCTACAGTACACACTTTCTCCAGACGAGTCTACAGTACACACTTTCTACAGATGAGTCTACAGTACACACTCTCTACAGACGAGTCTACAGTACACACTTTCTCCAGACGAGTCTACAGTACACACTTTCTCCAGACGAGTCTACAGTACACACTTTCTCCAGATGAGTCTACAGTACACACTGTCTCCAGACGAGTCTACAGTACACACTTTCTACAGATGAGTCTACAGACACTCTCTCTACAGACGAGTCTACAAACACACTCTACAGACGAGTCTACAGACTCTCTCTACAGATGAGTCTACAGACACACTCTCTACAGACGAGTCTATAGACACACTCTACAGACGAGTCCATAGACACACTCTACAGACGAGTCTATAGACACACTCTCTACAGACGAGTCTACAGTACACACTTTCTACAGATGAGTCTACAGACACACTATCTACAGACGAGTCTACAAACACACTCTACAGACGAGTCTACAGACTCTCTCTACAGACGAGTCTACAGACACACTCTACAGACGAGTCTATAGACACTCTCTCTACAGACGAGTCTATAGACACACTCTACAGATGAGTCCATAGACACACTCTACAGACGAGTCTACATACACTCTCTCTACAGACAAGTCTACAGTACACACTTTCTACAGACACTCTCTCTACAGACGAGTCTATAGACACACTCTCTACAGACGAGTCTACAGTACACACTTTCTCCAGACGAGTCTACAGTACACACTTTCTCCAGACGAGTCTACAGTACACACTTTCTACAGATGAGTCTACAGACACTCTCTCTACAGACGAGTCTACAGACACACTCTACAGACGAGTCTATAGTCACTCTCTCTACAGACGAGTCTACAGTACACACTTTCTCCAGACGAGTCTACAGTACACACTCTCTACAGACGAGTCTACAGACACACTCTCTACAGACACGTCTACAGACGCACTCTACAAAAGTGTCCAAAGCGCACAGGTTATCCACAGGGGTACCTCAGGGGTCAGTGCTTGGTCCCCTTCTCTTCTCCATATACACAGGCCCACTTGTTCAATAATCCGCTCTCATGGCTTCTCATACCACTGCTATGCTGACGATAACCCAGCTCTTCCTGTCATTCCCGCCAGACGATGTCACGGTCTCTGCAAGAATCACGTCGTGTGTGTGTGTGTGTGTGTGTGTGTGTGTGTGTGTGTGTGTGTGTGTGTGTGTGTGTGTGTGTGTGTGTGTGTGTGTGTGTGTGTGTGTGTGTGTGTGTGTGTGTGTGTGTGTGTGTGTGTGTGTGTGTGTGTGTGTGTGTGTGTGTGTGTGTGTGTGTGTGTGTGTGTGTGTGTGTGTGTGTGTGTGTGTGTGTGTGTGTGTGTGTGTGTGTGTGTAATCAACCATCTGATGTCTTACCTGTGTGCGTGCAGATGGCGGAAACGGTGAAGTACGTGGACGATGAACATAAGAGCATATTCTTGAAGCTGCTGAACGAACAGCGTCTGGAGGGCGAGCACTGTGACATTGCAGTCGTGGTCGAAGACGTCAAGTTCAGAGCTCACCGTTGTGTGCTTGCCGCCTGCTCCAACTACTTCAAAAAACTCTTCAAAAAACACGAGGTACTGCATCAGTACTACACACTGAATACACACAGCACGGGGTAATGACTTACCTGTACTGACTCATCTTTAATGACTCTTTGTTATGACTCACCTGTAATGACTCTTTGTAATGACTCTTTGTAAGGACTCTTTGTTATGACTCACCTTTAATGACTCTTTGTAATGACTCTTTGTTATGACTCACCTGTAATGACTCACCTGTAATGACTCTTTGTAATGACTCTTTGTTATGACACACCTTTAATGACTCTTTTGTTATGACTCACCTTTAATGACTCTTTGTAATTACTCTTTGTAATTACTCTTTGTAATGACTCTTTGTAATTACTCTTTATGACTCACCTGTAATGACTCTTTGTTGTGACTCAACTGTAGTGACTCTTTGTTATGACTCACCTGTAATGACTCACCTGTTATGACTCTTTATTATGACTCACCTGTAATGACTCTTTGTTATGACTCACCTGTAATGGCTCACCTGTTATGACTCTCTTAGTAATGACTCACCTGTGTGTGTGTCCTCAGGTGGATAACTCTTCAGTGATAGAGATCGATTTCATTCGCTCAGATATCTTCGAGGAAGTGTTGAACTACATGTACACCGCCAAAATTTCTGTCAAAAAGAGAGACGTCAACCTAATGATGTCATCAGGTCAGATCCTCGGCATCCGCTTTCTCGACAAGCTCTGCTCCCAGGTAACACACACACTGGTAACACATACACACAGGTAACATACACACAGGTAACACAGACACAGAGGTAACACACACACAGGTAACATACACACAGGTAACACATACACACACACACACAGGTAATACATACACACACACACACACACACACACACACACACACACACACACACACACAGGTAACATACACACACACACAGGTAACACACACACAGGTAACATACACACACAGGTAACACAGACACAGAGGTAACACACACACACACACACAGGTAACATACACACACAGGTAACACATACACAGGTAACACATATACACACAGGTAACACATACACACACAGGTAACACAGACACAGAGGTAACACACACACACACAGGTAACACATACACACACAGGTAACACACACACACATAGGTAACACACACACAGGTAACACACACAAGGTGACCTTCTCTGTGTAACTATAGCAACCAGTACATGATATAAAGAGATGCATTAAGTCATTAAAACTGTGACACCAGTGATACTGCCAGTGTCACCTGTACTACAGATAATGCTCCTCCCTCTGTCTGATGTTTCATGTGTCCTCAGAAACGAGACATGTCGTCAGAGGACAAAGAGAAGTTTCCTTATGACATAGTAAAGATGGCGCTGCCACCCGAAGCCCAGCTCGCCGCTGACTCCGAGGTATTTATAACCTCACACACACACTGATCAATAACCTCACACACACACTGATCAATAACCTCACACCCTGATCAATAACCTCACACACACACACACACACACTGATCAATAACCTCACACACACTCTGATCAGTAACCTCACACACACTGATCAATAACCTCACACACACACACACACACACACTGATCAATAACCTCACACACACTCTGATCAGTAACCTCACACACTGATCAATAACCTCACACACACACTGATCAATAACCTCACACACACACTGATCAATAACCTCACACACACTCTGATCAATAACCTCACACACACTCTGATCAATAACCTCACACACACTCTGATCAATAACCTCACACACACACTGATCAATAACCTCACACACACTCTGATCAATAACCTCACACACACACACACACACACTGCTCAATAACCTCACACACACTATTCAATAACCTCACACACACACACACACACACACACACACACACACACACTGATCAATAACCTCACACACACATTATTCAATAACCACACACACTGATCAATAATTTGTGTGTTTGTTTGTGTACAGGTGCTCGGGGAGCATGATGACACACCGACCACAGATGATCTGGTCGAGGCATCATCCAATCAGGAGCTGGATAAGTCTCCAAGTGCAGCACTGCGTGTTCAGGAAGCGATCTTGAAAGAACTGACCAATGAGGACGTACACAAGGTAAGCACATCGAGCACGCAGACTTTCATCAAAAATGTCCTTAACAAAGATATCATACAGGAAAACATTTAAACACTTTTCCAGGTGACTTGCTACGACCAGGATGTGGTTACAGAGTTGGAGGCGGAGCCTAAAGACTTGGGGGCAGAGCACCACGCCACACAGACGCTCACATTTACAGACAGCATGGGGGAGGTGAAGGACGAGCAGCCACCTGGCTGGTCTAACACCACGGCTGACATGAAGTTTGAATATCTGCTTTACGGAACTCGCGAGCAGCTCGCCTGCCAGGTGTGCGGAAAGACCTTCCTGGATGAGAGCAGGCTCAGGTACGAAATATTTAAAGATTCAGACCTGGTTGACTCATCTAGTAGAATCACCTAGTGGACTCAATTGGTAGACACAAATAGCTGACCTGTCGGACTCACCTGGTACATCCACCTGTCACATCCACCTGTTGGGCACACCAGCCTGACTCTACTGGTGGACAAAACTGGTAAATTTACCTGGCTGACTTGCCTGGTACTCCCCCCAGGTTGACTTGCCTGGTGGACTTGCCTGGCTGACTCGCCTGGTACTCCCACCAGGTTGACTTGCCTAGTACTCCCACCAGGTTGACTTGCCTGGTGGACTCGCCTGGCTGACTCGCCTGGTACTCCCACCAGGTTGACTTGCCTGGTGGACTCGCCTGGCACTCCCCCCAGGTTGACTTACCTGGTGGACTTGCCTGGCTGACTCGCCTGCTACTCCCCCCAGGTTGACTTGCCTGGTGGACTTGCCTGGCACTCCCCCCAGGTTGACTTGCCTGGTGGACTTGCCTGGCACTCCCCCCAGGTTGACTCGCCTGTTGGACTCGCCTGGTATTCCCCCCATGCTGACTTGCCTGGTACTCCCCCCAGGTTGACTTGCCTGTTGGACTCGCCTGGCTGACTCGCCTGGTACTCCCCCCAAGTTGACTTGCCTGGTGGACTCGCCTGGCTGACTCGCCTGGCACTCCCCCCAAGTTGACTTGCCTGGTGGACTCGCCTGGCTGACTCACCTGGTACTCCCCCCCAGGTTGACTTGTCTGGTGGACTCGCCTGGTACTCCCCCCAAGCTGACTTGCCTGGTGGACTTGCCTGGCTGACTCACCTGGCTGACTCGCCTGGTACTCCCCCCAAGTGGACTCGCCTGGCTGACTTGCCTGGTGCTCCCACCAGGTTGACTTGCCTGGCTGACTCGCCTGGCTGACTCGCCTGGTACTCCCCCCAAGTTGACTTGCCTGGTGCACTCGCCTGGCTGACTCACCGGGTACTCCCCCCATGTTGACTTGCCTGGTGGACTCGCCTGGTATTCCCCCCATGTTGACTTGCCTGGTGGACTTGCCTGGCTGACTCTACTGGTACTCCCCCCTGGCTGACTCGCCTAGTACTCCCCCCAGGTTGACTTACCTGGTGGACTTGCCTGGCTGACTCGCCTGGTACTCCCCCCAGGTTAACTTGCCTGGTGGACTCACCTGGCTGACTCTACTGGTACTCTCCCCTGGCTGACTCGCCTGGTACTCCCCCCTGGTTGACTCGCCTGTTGGACTCCCCTGGCTGACTCGCCTGGTACTCCCCCCTGGTTGACTCGCCTGGTGGACTCGCCTGGCTGACTCGCCTGGTACTCCCCCCAGGTTGACTTGCCTGGTGGACTCGCCTGGCTGACTCGCCTGGTACTCCCCCCAGGTTGACTTGCCTGGTGGACTCGCCTGGTACTCCCCCCAGGTTGACTTGCCTGTTGGACTCACCTGGCTGACTCGCCTGCTACTCCCCCCAGGTTGACTTGCCTGGTGGACTTGCCTGGCACTCCCCCCAGGTTGACTTGCCTGGTGGACTTGCCTGGCTGACTCGCCTGCTACTCCCCCCAGGTTGACTTGCCTGGTGGACTCGCCTGGCTGACTCGCCTGGTACTCCCCCCAGGTTGACTTGCCTGGTGGACTCGCCTGGTACTCCCCCCAGGTTGACTTGCCTGTTGGACTCACCTGGCTGACTCGCCTGCTACTCCCCCCAGGTTGACTTGCCTGGTGGACTTGCCTGGCACTCCCCCCAGGTTGACTTGCCTGGTGGACTTGCCTGGCTGACTCGCCTGGTGCTCCCCCCAGGTTAACTTGCCTGGTGGACTCACCTGGCTGACTCGCCTGGTACTCCCCCCAAGTTGACTTGCCTGTTGGACTTGCCTAGCTGACTTGCCTGGTACTCCCCCCAGGTTGACTTGCCTGGTGGACTCGCCTGGCTGACTCGCCTGGTACTCCCCCCAGGTTGACTTGCCTGGTGGACTCGCCTGGTACTCCCCCCAGGTTGACTTGCCTGTTGGACTCACCTGGCTGACTCGCCTGCTACTCCCCCCAGGTTGACTTGCCTGGTGGACTCGCCTGGCACTCCCCCCAGGTTGACTTGCCTGGTGGACTTGCCTGGCACTCCCCCCAGGTTGACTTGCCTGGTGGACTCGCCTGGCACTCCCCCCAGGTTGACTTGCCTGGTGGACTTGCCTGGCACTCCCCCCAGGTTGACTTGCCTGGTGGACTTGCCTGGCTGACTCGCCTGGCACTCCCCCCAGGTTGACTTGCCTGGTGGACTTGCCTGGCTGACTCGCCTGGTACTCCCCCCAGGTTGACTTGCCTGGTGGACTCGCCTGGCACTCCCCCCAGGTTGACTTGCCTGGTGGACTTGCCTGGCTGACTCGCCTGGTAATCCCCCCAGGTTGACTTGCCTGGTGGACTTGCCTGGCTGACTCTCCTGGTACTCCCCCCAGGTTAACTTGCCTGGTATTCCCCCCTGGCTGACTCGCCTGGTGTTCCCCCCTGGTTGACTCGCCTGTTGGACTTGCCTGGTACTCCCCCCAGGTTGACTTGCCTGTAGGACTCACCTGGCTGACTCGCCTGGCACTCCCCCCAGGTTGACTTGCCTGGTGGACTCGCCTGGCACTCCCCCCAGGTTGACTTGCCTGGTGGACTCGCCTGGTACTCCCCCCAGGTTGACTTGCCTGGTGGACTCGCCTGGTACTCCCCCCAGGTTGACTTGCCTGTTGGACTCACCTGGCTGACTCGCCTGCTACTCCCCCCAGGTTGACTTGCCTGGTGGACTCGCCTGGCACTCCCCCCAGGTTGACTTGCCTGTTGGACTCGCCTGGCACTCCCCCCAGGTTGACTTGCCTGGTGGACTCGCCTGGTACTCCCCCCAGGTTGACTTGCCTGGTGGACTCGCCTGGTACTCCCCCCAGGTTGACTTGCCTGGTGGACTTGCCTGGCACTCCCCCCAGGTTGACTTGCCTGGTGGACTTGCCTGGCTGACTCGCCTGGTAATCCCCCCAGGTTGACTTGCCTGGTGGACTCGCCTGGCACTCCCCCCAGGTTGACTTGCCTGGTGGACTTGCCTGGCACTCCCCCCAGGTTGACTTGCCTGGTGGACTTGCCTGGCTGACTCGCCTGGCACTCCCCCCAGGTTGACTTGCCTGGTGGACTTGCCTGGCTGACTCGCCTGGTACTCCCCCCAGGTTGACTTGCCTGGTGGACTCGCCTGGCACTCCCCCCAGGTTGACTTGCCTGGTGGACTTGCCTGGCTGACTCGCCTGGTAATCCCCCCAGGTTGACTTGCCTGGTGGACTTGCCTGGCTGACTCTCCTGGTACTCCCCCCAGGTTAACTTGCCTGGTATTCCCCCCTGGCTGACTCGCCTGGTGTTCCCCCCTGGTTGACTCGCCTGTTGGACTTGCCTGGTACTCCCCCCAGGTTGACTTGCCTGTAGGACTCACCTGGCTGACTCGCCTGGTACTCCCCCCAGGTTAACTTGCCTGGTGGACTCACCTGGTTGACTCTACTGGTGGACACAACTGGTACACTTACCTTGCTGATTCACCTGTTCTCTTTGCTGTCAGGAAACATGAGAAGCTTCACTCGGCCGAGCGTCCATTCGCCTGTGAGATCTGCTCCAAAGCTTTCACCACCCATGCTCACCTGAAAGGTAAGCACACACCTGTGCTCTGTGATGTCATCAGGTACAGTACCATATAATAGTATAACATATGAAGGACGTCTCATGGCAGAAGTTTTGATCACTGATGGACTTTTTGGCCCTGCCCTCACCTGTTTGTTCAGAACACCTGAAGATTCACACCGGCTTCAAACCATACAGGTGTGATGTTTGTGGGAAATCATTTATTCGAGCTCCGGACCTGAAAAAACATGAACGAGTTCACAGCAACGAGAGGCCGTTCGCCTGTCAGATGTGTGACAAGGTCAGCTTACCTGTCTGTCTCTCACCTGTTGTGTCTGTCTGTCTTCCTTCCTCTTGACTCTTTTACATCACCTGTATGTCTCTCTTTCACCTGTCTGTCTGCAGGCGTTTAAACACAAATCTCACCTGAAGGATCACGAGCGGAGACATCGAGGAGAGAAACCGTTCGTCTGTCCGTCCTGCACTAAGGCCTTCGCCAAGGTAACAGTTCTACTGCTGTATCCATCCTGCACACCTGTGCTAATACTACACTACTGCTGTATTCATCCTGCACACCTGTGCTAATACAACACTACTGCTGTATCATACTGCACACCTGCACTAATACTACACTACTGCTGTATTCATCCTGCACACCTGTGCTAATACTACACTACTGCTGTATCATACTGCACACCTGTGCTAATACTACACTACTGCTGTATTCATCCTGCACACCTGTGCTAATACTACACTACTACTGCTGTATCCATCCTGCACACCTGTACTAATACTACACTACTGCTGTATCCTTCCTGTTCTCCTGATATTACTACTAAAATGACTAATACTACTAACACTCCTACTCGATAGAATTGTGGTTACCACAGAGCTGCTCCTCTGTTTGTGTAATGGTTACCACAGAGCTCCTCCTCTGTCTGTGTAATGGTTACCACAGAGCTGCTCCTCTGTCGGTGTCTTCTGTCTGTGTCCATGGTTACTACAGAGCAGCTCCTCTGTCTGTGTAATGGTTACCACAGAGCTGCTCCTCTGTCGGTGTAATGGTTACCACAGAGCTGCTCCTCTGTCGGTGTAATGGTTACCACAGAGCTGCTCCTCTGTCGGTGTCCATGGTTACCACAGAGCTGCTCCTCTGTCTGTGTAATGGTTACCACAGAGCTGCTCCTCTGTCTGTGTAATGGTTACCACAGAGCTGCTCCTCTGTCTGTGTAATGGTTACCACAGAGCTCCTCCTCTGTCTGTGTAATGGTTACCACAGAGCTCCTCCTCTGTCTGTGTCCATGGTTACCACAGAGCTGCTCCTCTGTCTGTGTAATGGTTACCACAGAGCTGCTCCTCTGTCTGTGTAATGGTTACCACAGAGCTGCTCCTCTGTCTGTGTAATGGTTACCACAGAGCTCCTCCTCTGTCTGTGTAATGGTTACCACAGAGCTGCTCCTCTGTTGGTGTCCATGGTTACCACAGAGCTGCTCCTCTGTCTGTGTCCATGGTTACCACAGAGCCTCTGTTGGTGTCCATGGTTACTACAGAGCAGCTCCTCTGTCTGTGTCCATGGTTACCACAGAGCCTCTGTTGGTGTCCATGGTTACCGCAGAGCAGCTACCACTTTAAAGTGAACACGGCATGTTGTAGTGCTGTCCAAACATCTGACAGACCGCACTGAATCAGCTGTGAGAGAGTGACATTGTTTATGGTGTGGCTGAGTGTGTACGTGTGGTGCATTCAGGGTCTGTCTGTATTTTCAGGCGTCAGATCTGAAACGTCATGAGAACAACATGCACAGTGAGAGGAAGCAGCTGAACCCTCTGCAGAGCGACACGGAAACGCTGCAGGCCGCCGCCATGGCTGCCGAGGAGCAACACCTGGACGCCATCAGCTGCTCCTAGCACCTCCTCCTCTTCCTCTTCTCCTCTTCCTCCTCCTCTCCTCCTCTTCTTCTTCCTCTCCTCCTCTCCTCTTCCTCTCCTCTTCCTCTCCTCCTCTCCTCTTCCTCTTACTCTCCTCTCCCTCCTCCTCCTCTCCTCTTCCTCTCCTCCTCTCCTCTTCCTCTTACTCTCCTCTCCCTCCTCCTCTTCCTCTCCTCCTCCTCTCCTCTTCCTCCTCCTCTTCTTCCTTTCCTCTTACTCTCCTCTCCCTCCTCTTCCTCTCCTCCTCCTCTCCTCTTCCTCCTCCTCTTCTTACTCTCCTCTCCCTCCTCCTCTTCCTCTCCTCCTCCTCTCCTCTTCCTCCTCCCCCTGTAACTATCAAGTTGATTATATTTTGTATCTTTTTAAGTTGATATAAATGAAGTTCTGTGTTAAAGTGTTTTTTTCCTGCTCTGAAAACTGAACATGAACTGATGACCTCACCGATCATGTGATGACATGGCCGACCTCTCCAGGCTTCATGTATGATTTGTAAATAAGTGTCTTTGTAAATGATCTGGAGGTTTTTTATGGTTGGATGTTTGTGCTGTAATAAATCTGTTCTGCTCAGTTTCATGAGCAGAGCCGCTCTTTGAATATCGTCTCTTTTTATTCTCCTTCAGAGAGGAAGTGACATCACAGTCTATTTCAATATCAAACTGTGACCAGCAGGTGGAGACAAAACACTAGCAGCTGTGATGATCAGTGACAACAAAGACGACAACAGTTCAACTATCATAAAACATTCTTTATTGTTTTCAGCTTTTCATTAAAAAACAAAGGAATACTGATGATGTCACACCTGTGATGTCACACCCTGATGGTAGAGTAACATTCACACCCCGCCTACCAAGCAGGGGGAGCAACAAGGACACATGGGACATTGAACCCTACCCACTGAGCCACAGACGTCCACATGGCACACTCCAGGTAGTTAGACCAGCTGTCAGGAGGTGAGACAGGTCAGGCACGGACATTGAGACAGGTGATGAGACATTCTATGTGTCACAGTTTAATCAGCCAATCACAGTGAGGATTCACTCTGAAGACGTCCAGCAGCAAGCAGTCAGGATGGAGACGACGCTCAGCTGAGAGAGAGAGACAGGGAGAGAGAGAGAGACAGGCAGAGAGAGAGAGGCAGAGAGAGAGAGAGAGAGAGAGACAGGCAGAGAGAGAGAGACAGGTAGAGAGAGAGAGAGAGAGAGAGACAGGTAGAGAGAGAGACAGGCAGAGAGAGAGAGGCAGAGAGAGAGAGAGAGACAGGCAGAGAGAGAGAGACAGGTAGAGAGAGAGAGACAGGCAGAGAGAGAGACAGGTAGAGAGAGACAGGCAGAGAGAGAGAGACAGGTAGAGACAGGCAGAGAGAGAGGCAGAGAGAGAGAGACAGGTAGAGAGAGACAGGCAGAGAGAGAGAGGCAGAGAGAGAGAGAGAGACAGGCAGAGAGAGAGAGACAGGTAGAGAGAGAGAGACAGGCAGAGAGAGACAGGTAGAGAGAGACAGGCAGAGAGAGAGAGAGACAGGCAAAGAGACAGGCAGAGAGAGAGACAGGTTTTAATACGAACACTAACGTGTAAAGAAATAGTTTCTGTTTGTTTTCACTCACTGATGTTTCCTCCCACTTCATACAGGTGCTGAACAGGTGAGCTGAGAGAGAGAGAGCACTTTATTAGTAATATTCGTTCGCGTGTGTGCGTGTGTGTGTGTGTGTGTGTGTGTTACCTGCTGTCAAACTCGAAGCGAGTGGTGACGTCTCTAGCTGTTGTCTGTCCATCAAGCTGTATCGCCATGGAAACCTTGGTGTGCAGAGGGGCGTGTACCCGGATCACACCTTCACACAATTCTGTGATCTACACACAAACAGCACACACACATATAGGAGTGGTGATACAAAGGTAAACAGGTGAGGGGAGGAGGTGGAGCTTATGAAGAGTCTCTGTGTCACCTGGTCTCTATCTCACCTGGTCTCTATTTCACCTGGTCTCTGTGTCACCTGGTCTCTATTTCACCTGGTCTCTGTGTCGCCTGGTCTCTTATCTCACCTGGTCTCTATCTCACCTGGTCTCTATTTCACCTGGTCTCTGTGTCACCTGGTCTCTATCTCACCTGGTCTCTGTGTCACCTGGTCTCTATCTCACCTGGTCTCTGTATCACCTGGTCTCTATCTCACCTGGTCTCTGTGTCACCTGGTCTCTATCTCACCTGGTGTCTATATCAGCTGGTCTCTATCTCACCTGGTGTCTATCTCACCTGGTCTCTGTCTCACCTGGTCTCTGTGTCACCTGGTCTCTATCTCACCTGGTGTCTATCTCACCTAGTCTCTATCTCACCTGGTGTCTATCTCACCTGGTCTCTATCTCACCTGATCTCTGTGTCACCTGGTCTCTATCTCACCTGGTATCTATCTCCCTGGTCTCTGTATCACCTGGTCTATATCTCACCTGTTATCTTTCTCACCTGTTATCTGTCTCACCTGGTCTCTATCTCACCTGGTCTCTATCTCACCTGGTGTCTGTGGTTTTTGTCGTTCTTCCTCCTCAGCAGGCGTCTCTTGGGCTTGCTCAGACCAAGCTGTCTCTGATTGGATGCCTGGTTCACCTGTCTCACCTGGGACATTAGGAAGTTTGGGATCTACCAGAGAAAACAAGAAGTGATGTCACAGACAGCTGAGGCAGTGGTGTCACTAAGGCAGTGCAGGTGTGTGTCCTCTAACTCACTGTCCAAAGCAGGTCCTGGTGTGTGATCATCAATCGAACCAGGTGAGCTCCGCCCACCGCCTCCTCCATCTCTTCCTGTTGCCTGATGACAGAGGGCTTGTTGCCATGGTGATGCCAGGAGAACAAGTTTGGTGCCATTACCATAGAGACATTCCACAGGGACATCCTGTTCTGGTCCTGATGAGAGACCACTTTACGCAGAAACACCAGCAGGGCCTGTTACCATGGAAATACGGCCAGATTATCTGTTACCATGGAAACAGAGCCAGGTTGTTTGTAAACATGGCAAAAATAATCCAGGTGCACCTAACATCTGATGGTAGATAACGGTATAAAGATATTACAGCTGAATGCTCTCCTCTGACCACACCCACCTGTCATGTCAGTATTCTGAAGTACACCTATAATGGAGGGTCAATATGAAAAACTGTCTTCACAAAGCTCAGGTGAGACAATGTGACCACCTGACTGTTGTTACACCTGAAGAACACCTGTTGACTGTTTTCTGTCAGCAGACACACTGATATTTTGTTGTGGTATGTGTGTGTATGTGTGTGTGTGTGTGTGGATTTACTCTGAGTGTGTGTCTGTGAGCTTCAGGAAGCAACAAGCAGAGCATCTGCAGAGCCTGAACCTGATGGACCACAGAGGAGACACCTGTGAAAC
>NC_089214.1:197500-200000 GCF_963930695.1 Labrus bergylta | reverse complement strand
GTTTTATAAATAAAGATTATATTATATGATGTAATCACTACGTTAGCATTACGTTAGCATTACGTTAGCATGTTGATGGTCATATTATCATCACATATACTTTAGTTCATCGTTGTTATTATCAGCAAACATTAAGAGAAGAAACAGACTCACCTCTGATCTGTCCGGCTGCTGTGGTCTATGTGGAGAGACAGGGAGGAAGGGAGGAGGGGGAGGGGCCTGAGAGGGGAAGAGAGGGAGGAGGGGTAGGGGCCTGATAGGGAGGGAGGGAGGGGGAGGGGCCTGAGGGAGAAGGAGAGGGAGGGAGGAGGGGGAGGGGGAGGGGGAGGGAGGAAGGGGAGGGACCTGAGAGAGGAGGAGAGGAAGGAGGGGGAGGGGCCTGAGAGAGGAGGAGAGGAAGGAGAGGGAGGGGCCTGAAAGGGGAGGAGAGGAAGGAGAGGGAGGGGCCTGAGAGGGGAGGAGAGGGAGGGGCCTGACAAAGGAGGAGAGGGAGGGGCCCAAGAGGGGAAAAGAGGGGAGGGGCCTGAGAGGGGAGGAGAGGGAGGGAGGAAGGGGAGGGGCCTGAGAGAGGAGGAGAGGGAGGGGCCTGAGGGAGAAGGAGAGGGAGGGAGGAGGGAGGAGGGGGAGGGAGGAAGGGGAGGGGCCTGAGAGAGGAGGAGAGGGAGGAGGGGGAGGGGCCTGAGGGAGAGGGAGGGAGGAGGAGGGGCCTGAGGGAGAAGGAGAGGGAGGGAGGAGGGGGAGGAAGGAAGGGGGAGGAGCCTGAGAGAGGAGGAGAGGGAGGAGGGGAGGGGCCTGAGAGGGGAAGAGAGGGAGGGGCCTGATAGGGAGGGAGGAGGTGGAGGGGCCTGAGGGAGAAGGGGCCTGAGAGGGAGGAGGGGGAGGGGCCTGAGAGGGGAGGAGAGGGAGGGAGGAGGAGGGGCCTGAGAGAGGAGGAGAGGGAGGGGCCTGAGAGGGGAGGAGAGGGAGGGAGGAGGAGGGGGAGGGGCCTGAGAGAGGAGGAGAGGGAGGGAGGAGGGGCCTGAGAGAGGAGGAGAGGGAGGAGCCTGAGAGAGGAGGAGAGGGAGGAGGGGAGGGGCCTGAGAGGGGAAGAGAGGGAGGGGCCTGATAGGGAGGGAGGAGGTGGAGGGGCCTGAGGGAGAAGGGGCCTGAGAGGGAGGAGGGGGAGGGGCCTGAGAGGGGAGGAGAGGGAGGGGCCTGAGAGAGGAGGAGAGGGAGGGGCCTGAGAGAGGAGGAGAGGGAGGGGCCTGAGAGGGGAGGAGAGGCCTGAGAGAGGAGGAGAGGGGGGGAGGGAGGAGGGGCCTGAGAGAGGAGGAGAGGGAGGGGCCTGACAAAGGAGGAGAGGGAGGGATGGGCCCGAGAGGGGAAAAGAGGGGAGGGGCCTGATAGGGAGGGAGGAGGTGGAGGGGCCTGAGAGGGGAGGAGAGGGAGGGAGGAGGAGGGGGAGGGGCCTGAGAGAGGAGGAGAGGGAGGGGCCTGAGAGGGGAGGAGAGGGAGGGAGGAGGAGGGGGAGGGGCCTGAGAGAGGAGGAGAGGGAGGAGAGGGAGGGGCCTGAGAGAGGAGGAGAGGGAGGGAGGAGGGGCCTGAGAGAGGAGGAGAGGGAGGGGCCCGAGAGGGGAAAAGAGGGGAGGGGCCTGAGAGAGGAGGAGAGGAAGGAGAGGGAGGGGAGGGGAGGGGCCTGAGAGAGGAGGAGAGGAAGGAGAGGGAGGGGCCTGAGAAAGGAGGAGACCCGACCCGAACATCTGACCTGACCTTTAGGAAACGTCTGACCTGACCTTTAGGAAATGTCTGACCCGACCTTTAGGAAACGTCTGACCTGACCTTTAGGAAACATCTGATCTTTAGGAAACGTCTGACCCGACCTTTAGGAAATGTCTGACCCGACCTTTAGGAAACGTCTGACCTGACCTTTAGGAAACATCTGATCTTTAGGAAACGTCTGACCTGATCTTTAGGAAACGTCTGACCTTTAGGAAACGTCTGACCTGATCTTTAGGAAACGTCTGACCTGACCTTTAGGAAACGTCTGACCTGATCTTTAGGAAATGTCCGACCTGATCTTTAGGAAACGTCTGACCTTTAGGAAACGTCTGACCTGACCTTTAGGAAACGTCTGACCTGATCTTTAGGAAACGTCCGACCTGATCTTTAGGAAACGTCTGACCTGATCTTTAGGAAACGTCTGACCTGATCTTTAGGAAACGTCTGACCTGACCTTTAGGAAACGTCTGACCTTTAGGAAACGTCTGACCTGATCTTTAGGAAACGTCTGACCTGACCTTTAGGAAACGTCCGACCTGATCTTTAGGAAACGTCTGACCTGATCTTTAGGAAATGTCTGACCTTTAGGAAACGTCTGACCTGATCTTTAGGAAACGTCTGACCTGATCTTTAGGAAACGTCTGACCTGATCTTTAGGAAACGTCTGACCTTTAGGAAACGTCCGACCTGATCTGAAGGAGAGGGAGGGGAGGGGAGGGGCCTGAGAGAGGAGGAGAGGGAG
>NC_089214.1:85000-192500 GCF_963930695.1 Labrus bergylta | reverse complement strand
TCTCTGACCTGTCTGTCTCTGACCTGTCTGTCTGTCTCTGACCTGTTTGTCTCCCTCTGACCTGTCTCTCTCTGACCTGTCTGTCTCATGTCTGTCTGTCTGTTTCTGACCTGTCTGTCTCTCTCTGACCTGTCTGTCTGTCTGTCTCGGACCTGTCTGTCTCCCTCCCTCTGACCTGTCTCTCTCTGACCTGTCTGTCTCATACCTGTCTTTCTGTTTCTGACCTGTCTCTCTCCCTCTGACCTGTCTGTCTGTTTCTGACCTGTCTCTCTCCCTCTGACCTGTCTGTCTGTCTCTGACCTGTCTTCCTGTCTCTGACCTGCCTGTCTCTGACCTGTCTGTCTCTGACCTGTCTGTCTGTCTCTGACCTGCCTGTCTCTTACCTGTCTGTCTGTCTCTGACCTGTCTGTCTCCCTCTGACCTGTCTGTCTCCCTCTGACCTGTCTGTCTGTCTCTGACCTGTTTGTCTCCCTCTGACCTGTTTGTCTCCCTCTGACCTGTCTGTCTGTCTCTGACCTGTTTGTCTCCCTCTGACCTGTCTGTCTGTCTCTGACCTGTGTGTCTCTCTCTGACCTGTCTGTCTCTGACCTGTCTGTCTCCCTCTGACCTGTCTGTCTGTCTCTGACCTGTCTGTCTGTCTTTGACCTGTCTGTCTGTCTCTGACCTGTCTGTCTCTGACCTGTGTGCCTCTCTCTGACCTGTCTGTCTGTCTCTGACCTGTCTTTCTCTGACCTGTCTCTCTCATACTTGTCTGTCTGTTTCTGACCTGTCTGTCTCTCTCTGACCTGTCTGTCTGTCTGTCTCTGACCTGTCTGTCTGTCTCTGACCCGTCTGTCTCATACCTGTCTGTCTGTTTCTGACCTGTCTCTCTCCCTCTGACCTGTCTGTCTGTCTCTGAACTGTCTGTCTGTCTCTGACCTTTCTTTCTGTCTCTGACCTGTCTGTCTCTGACCTGTCTGTCTGTCTCTGACCTGTTTGTCTCCCTCTGACCTGTCTCTCTCTGACCTGTCTGTCTCATGTCTGTCTGTCTGTTTCTGACCTGTCTGTCTCTCTCTGACCTGTCTGTCTGTCTGTCTCGGACCTGTCTGTCTCCCTCCCTCTGACCTGTCTTTCTCTGACCTGTCTGTCTGTCTCTGACCTGTGTGTCTGTCTCATACCTGTCTGTCTGTTTCTGACCTGTCTGTCTCTCTCTGACCTGTCTGTCTGTCTCTGACCTGTCTGTCTCTGACCTGTGTGCCTCTCTCTGACCTGTCTGTCTGTCTCTGACCTGTCTTTCTCTGACCTGTCTCTCTCATACTTGTCTGTCTGTTTCTGACCTGTCTGTCTCTCTCTGACCTGTCTGTCTGTCTCTGACCTGTCTGTCTGTCTCTGACCCGTCTGTCTCATACCTGTCTGTCTGTTTCTGACCTGTCTCTCTCCCTCTGACCTGTCTGTCTGTCTCTGAACTGTCTGTCTGTCTCTGACCTTTCTTTCTGTCTCTGACCTGTCTGTCTGTCTCTGAACTGTTTGTCTCCCTCTGACCTGTCTCTCTCTGACCTGTCTGTCTCATGTCTGTCTGTCTGTTTCTGACCTGTCTGTCTCTCTCTGACCTGTCTGTCTGTCTGTCTCGGACCTGTCTGTCTCCCTCCCTCTGACCTGTCTTTCTCTGACCTGTCTGTCTGTCTCTGACCTGCCTGTCTCTGACCTGTCTGTCTGTCTCTGACCTGTCTTTCTCTGACCTGTCTCTCTCATACTTGTCTGTCTGTTTCTGACCTGTCTGTCTCTCTCTGACCTGTCTGTCTGTCTCTGACCTGTCTGTCTGTCTCTGACCCGTCTGTCTCATACCTGTCTGTCTGTCTCTGACCCGTCTGTCTCATACCTGTCTGTCTGTTTCTGACCTGTCTCTCTCCCTCTGACCTGTCTGTCTGTCTCTGAACTGTCTGTCTGTCTCTGACCTTTCTTTCTGTCTCTGACCTGTCTGTCTCTGACCTGTTTGTCTCCCTCTGACCTGTCTCTCTCTGACTTGTCTGTCTCATGTCTGTCTGTCTGTTTCTGACCTGTCTGTCTCTCTCTGACCTGTCTGTCTGTCTGTCTCGGACCTCTCTGTCTCCCTCCCTCTGACCTGTCTCTCTCTGACCTGTCTGTCTCATACCTGTCTTTCTGTTTCTGACCTGTCTCTCTCCCTCTGACCTGTCTGTCTGTTTCTGACCTGTCTCTCTCCCTCTGACCTGTCTGTCTCTGACCTGTCTCTCTCCCTCTGACCTGTCTGTCTGTTTCTGACCTGTCTCTCTCCCTCTGACCTATCTGTCTGTCTCTGACCTGTCTTCCTGTCTCTGACCTGCCTGTCTCTGACCTGTCTGTCTCTGACCTGTCTGTCTGTCTCTGACCTGCCTGTCTCTTACCTGTCTGTCTGTCTCTGATCTGTCTGTCTCCCTCTGACCTGTCTGTCTCCCTCTGACCTGTCTGTCTGTCTCTGACCTGTGTGTCTCTCTCTGACCTGTCTGTCTCTGACCTGTCTGTCTGTCTCTGAGCTGTGTGTCTGTCTCATACCTGTCTGTCTGTTTCTGACCTGTCTGTCTCTCTCTGACCTGTCTGTCTGTCTCTGACCTGTCTCTCTCTCAGTCCCAGTCCTTTCCCAGTAGGAGAGCAGGTTTTAAAGTTGGGATGAAGCTGGAGGGAGTCGACCCGCTCCACCCGTCCATGTTCTGTGTGCTGACAATCGCAGAGGTAACACACACACACACACACACACACACACACACACACACACACCTGTCTGCTGTCACTCAGGAGAGTCTCCTGTCTTTCTGTCAGGTGATAGGCTGTCGGTTACGTCTTCATATTGACGGGTACTCGGAGTGCTATGACTTCTGGGTAAACGCTGACTCCGCCCACATCAGACCGGCGGGATGGTGTAAAGACAGCAACCACAAGCTCCACCCACCCAAAGGTGAGAACAGGAAGTCCCGCCCTCTCAATGAAACATTCTGACACAGTCACCTGTCTGTCTCTCTACAGGTCACAGTGAGACACAATTTGATTGGCCCATCTACCTTCAGTCCACCGGCTCTCATGCTGCCCCGCCCACACTGTTCACCCGTCGCACTGAAGTCAGTACACACCTGTCTGTCTCTCTGCCTGTCTGTCTCTCAGAGCTGTAGCCCCTGTGTCACCTGTCTGTCTCTCAGAGCTGTAGCTCCTGTCTCACCTGTCTGTCTCTCAGAGCTGTAGCTCCTGTCTGACCTGTCTGTCTCTGTGCCTGTCTGTCTCTCAGAGCTCTAGCTCCTGTCTCATCTGTCTGTCTCTCTGCCTGTCTGTCTCTCAGAGCTGTACCTCCTGTCTCACCTGTCTGTCTCTCAGAGCTGTAGCTCCTGTCTCACCCGTCTGTCTCTCTGCCTGTCTGTCTCTCAGAGCTGTAGCTCCTGTCTCACCCGTCTGTCTCTCTGCCTGTCTGTCTCTCAGAGCTGTAGCTCCTGTCTCACCTGTCTGTCTCTCTGCCTGTCTGTCTCTCAGAGCTGTAGCTCCTGTCTCACCTGTCTGTCTCTCAGAGCTGTAGCTCCTGTCTCACCTGTCTGTCTCTCAGAGCTGTAGCTCCTGTCTGACCTGTCTGTCTCTCAGAGCTGTAGCTCCTGTCTGACCTGTCTGTCTCTGTGCCTGTCTGTCTCTCAGAGCTGTACCTCCTGTCTCACCTGTCTGTCTCTGTGCCTGTCTGTCTCTCAGAGCTGTACCTCCTGTCTCACCTGTCTGGCTCTCAGAGCTGTAGCTCCTGTCTCACCCGTCTGTCTCTCTGCCTGTCTGTCTCTCAGCGCTGTAGCTCCTGTCTCACCCGTCTGTCTCTGTGCCTGTCTGTCTCTCAGAGCTCTAGCTCCTGTCTCATCTGTCTGTCTCTCTGCCTGTCTGTCTCTCAGAGCTGTAGCTCCTGTCTCACCTGTCTGTCTCTCTGCCTGTCTGTCTCTCAGAGCTGTAGCTCCTGTCTCACCCGTCTGTCTCTCTGCCTGTCTGTCTCTCAGAGCTGTAGCTCCTGTCTCACCCGTCTGTCTCTCTGCCTGTCTGTCTCTCAGAGCTGTAGCTCCTGTCTCACCTGTCTGTCTCTCTGCCTGTCTGTCTCTTAGAGCTGTGATTTCTCTGTGGGGATGAGGTTGGAGGCGGTCGACAGGAAGAACCCTGGACTGGTCTGTGTCGCCTCTGTTGCTGATGTCATCGATGACCAGCTTCGAGTTCATTTTGACAACTGGGATGACACATATGACTACTGGTAAGAGAGACAGGTGGAGGAGAGACAGGTGGAGGAGAGACAGGTAACATTGTGATGTTCTGTTCTGTTTGTTTTGATCAGGTGTGACAGCAGCAGTCCTTACATCCATCCTGTTGGCTGGTGTGAAGAACAGGGGCGCCCCCTGACTGCTCCACAGGGTACTACACCCGTACACACATTCCTCACGCTGTCACACTCTGAACTCTGCAGCATCACCATGTGCTCTCTTTGCTCAGGTCATCCAAGTCCAGAGAACTTCCTGTGGGAGGACTACCTGCAGGAAACTGGTTCCACTGCTGCTCCCAGTTCAGCATTCACACTGGTGAGGAAACAACTAGATAATAAAGGAAACTAGGAGGTAGAGAGGGTAACAAGGAGGTGGGGAAGGATACAATGAGGTAAAGGAGGAAACAAGGAGGTGGAGGAGGAAACATGGAGGTGGAGGAGGAAACAAGGAGGTGGAGAAGGAAACATGGAGGTACAGGAGGAAACAAGGAGGTGGAGGAGGAAACAAGGAGGTAGAGAGGGTAACAAGGAGGTGGAGAAGGAAACATGGAGGTTGAGAGGGTAACAAGGAGGTTGAGAAGGACAGGAAGGAGACAAGGATAAAAAGATAGAGAAGTAGGAATAGAAGGGAGGAGCAGGTAAGAAAGTTCTTGGGTCCAATCAGAGAGCTGATTATTGACTGGTGTCTTTGTGTCCAATCAGAGAGCCCCTCATGGTTTCCAGGTGAACCACAGACTAGAAGCGGTCGACAGGAGGAACCCCATGCTTATCCGTGTTGCCACGGTAACAGATACAGAAGACTTTAGGGTGAAGGTAAGCTGTCTGTCTACCTGTCTGTGGCTCTGAGTGATGTCATCATGTAACCAGGTGTGTTTACCTGTCTGTGGCTCTGAGTGATGTCATCATGTAACCAGGTGTGTTTACCTGTCTGACGCTCTGAGTGATGTCATCATGTAACCAGGTGTGTTTACCTGTCTGTGGCTCTGAGTGATGTCATCATGTAACCAGGTGTGTTCACCTGCAGGTTCATTATGACGGCTGGTCGCAGCAGTTTGATGTCTGGTGTGACAGCGACCTCAGTGATCTCCATCCTGTCGGCTGGTGTCAACGCACAGGACACCCACTGGACACGCCCCCAGGTCAGACAGACAGGTCAGAGGGAGAGAGACAGGTCAGAGAGAGAGAGACAGGTCAGAGAGAGAGAGACAGGTAGGTCAGACAGACAGGTCAGAGAGAGAGAGAGAGACATGTCAGAGAGAGAGAGACAGGTAGGTCAGACGGACAGGTCAGAGGGAGAGAGAGACAGGTCAGAGAGAGAGAGACAGGTAGGTGAGGTTACAGGTTTATTGATGATTTTGACTGTGTGTGTGTGTGTGTGTGTGTGTGTGTGTGTGTGTGTGTGTGTGTGTGTGTGTGTGTGTGTGTGTGTGTGTGTGTGTGTGTGTGTGTGTGTGTGTGTGTGTGTGTGTGAGACAGGTTCTTCCCCCCTCTCCTCTCCCCCTCAGGGTGTGTGTCCAACCCCAGGCTGCAGAGGCATCGGACACATTAAAGGGGCAAAATACAATGGACACCACAGGTAAAACACACAAGTCATGTTTCCATCTGCTGAGTCGTGTTTCTTTTTATCGAGTCATGTTTCCACCTGCTGAGTCGTGTTTCCACCTGCTGAGTCGTGTTTCCACCTGCTGAGTCGTGTTTCTTTTTATCGAGTCATGTTTCCACCTGCTGAGTCGTGTTTCCACCTGCTGAGTCGTGTTTCCACCTGCTGAGTCATGTTTCCACCTGCTGAGTCATGTTTCCACCTGTTTGTATCAGTAATGTTTCCACCTGCTCAGTCGTGTTTCTTTGTATCGAGTCGTGTTTCCATCTGCTGAGTCGTGTTTCCACCTGCTTAGTCGTGTTTCTGTTCATCAAGTCGTGTTCCCACCTGCTTAGTCGTGTTTCTTTTTATCAAGTCGTGTTTCCACCTGCTGAGTCGTGTTTCTGTTCATCAAGTCGTGTTCCCACCTGCTGAGTCGTGTTTCTGTTCATCAAGTCGTGTTCCCACCTGCTTAGTCGTGTTTCCACCTGCTGAGTCGTGTTTCTTTTTATCGAGTCATGTTTCCACCTGCTGAGTCGTGTTTCTTTTTATCGAGTCATGTTTCCACCTGCTGAGTCGTGTTTCCACCTGCTGAGTCGTGTTTCCACCTGCTGAGTCGTGTTTCTGTTCATCAAGTCGTGTTTCCACCTGCTGAGTCGTGTTTCTTTTTATCGAGTCGTGTTTCCACCTGCTGAGTCGTGTTTCCACCTGCTGAGTCGTGTTTCCACCTGCTGAGTCGTGTTTCCACCTGCTGAGTCATATTTATTTTTATCGAGTCGTGTTCCCACCTGCTTAGTCGTGTTTCCACCTGCTGAGTCGTGTTTCTTTTTATCGAGCCATGTTTCCACCTGCTGAGTCGTGTTTCCACCTGTTGAGTCGTGTTTCTTTTTATCGAGTCATGTTTCCACCTGCTGAGTCGTGTTTCCACCTGCTGAGTCGTGTTTCCACCTGCTGAGTCATGTTTCCACCTGTTTGTATCAGTAATGTTTCCACCTGCTCAGTCGTGTTTCTTTGTATCGAGTCGTGTTTCCATCTGCTGAGTCGTGTTTCCACCTGCTGAGTCGTGTTTCTTTGTATCGAGTCGTGTTTCCACCTGCTGAGTCGTGTTTCTGTTCATCAAGTCGTGTTCCCACCTGCTTAGTCGTGTTTCTTTGTATCGAGTCGTGTTTCCACCTGCTGAGTCGTGTTTCTGTTCATCAAGTCGTGTTCCCACCTGCTGAGTCGTGTTTCTGTTCATCAAGTCGTGTTCCCACCTGCTGAGTCGTGTTTCTGTTCATCAAGTCGTGTTCCCACCTGCTTAGTCGTGTTTCCACCTGCTGAGTCGTGTTTCCACCTGTTTGTATCAGTAATGTTTCCACCTGCTGAGTCGTGTTTCTTTGTATCAAGTCGTGTTTCCACCTGCTGAGTCGTGTTTCCACCTGCTGAGTCATATTTATTTTTATCGAGTCGTGTTCCCACCTGCTTAGTCGTGTTTCCACCTGTTGAGTCGTGTTTCTTTTTATCGAGTCATGTTTCCACCTGCTGAGTCGTGTTTCCACCTGCTGAGTCATGTTTCCACCTGTTTGTATCAGTAATGTTTCCACCTGCTCAGTCGTGTTTCTTTGTATCGAGTCGTGTTTCCATCTGCTGAGTCGTGTTTCCACCTGCTGAGTCGTGTTTCTTTTTATCGAGTCGTGTTCCCACCTGCTGAGTCGTGTTTCTTTGTATCGAGTCGTGTTCCCACCTGCTTAGTCGTGTTTCCACCTGCTGAGTCGTGTTTCTTTTTATCGAGTCGTGTTTCCACCTGCTGAGTCGTGTTTCTTTTTATCGAGTCATGTTTCCACTTGCTGAGTCGTGTTTCCACCTGCTGAGTCGTGTTTCCACCTGCTGAGTCATATTTCTTTTTATCGAGTCGTGTTCCCACCTGCTTAGTCGTGTTTCCACCTGCTGAGTCGTGTTTCTTTTTATCGAGTCATGTTTCCACCTGCTGAGTCGTGTTTCCACCTGCTGAGTCGTGTTTCCACCTGCTGAGTCATATTTATTTTTATCGAGTCGTGTTCCCACCTGCTTAGTCGTGTTTCCACCTGCTGAGTCGTGTTTCTTTTTATCGAGTCATGTTTCCACCTGCTGAGTCGTGTTTCCACCTGCTGAGTCATGTTTCCACCTGCTGAGTCATGTTTCCACCTGTTTGTATTAGTAATGTTTCCACCTGCTCAGTCGTGTTTCTTTGTATCGAGTCGTGTTTCCATCTGCTGAGTCATGTTTCCATCTGCTGAGTCGTGTTTCTTTGTATCGAGTCGTGTTTCCACCTGCTGAGTCGTGTTCCCACCTGCTGAGTCGTGTTTCTGTTCATCAAGTCGTGTTTCTTTTTATCGAGTCGTGTTCCCACCTGCTGAGTCGTGTTTCTTTTTATCGAGTCCTGTTTCCACCTGCTGAGTTATGTTTCTTTTTATCGAGTCATGTTTCCACCTGCTGAGTCATGTTTCTTTTTATCGAGTCATGTTTCCACCTGCTGAGTCGTGTTTCCACCTGCTGAGTCGTGTTTCCACCTGCTGAGTCATGTTTCCACCTGCTGAGTCATGTTTCCACCTGTTTGTATCAGTAATGTTTCCACCTGCTCAGTCGTGTTTCTGTTCATCAAGTCGTGTTCCCACCTGCTTAGTCGTGTTTCCACCTGCTGAGTCGTGTTTCTTTTTATCGAGTCGTGTTTCCACCTGCTGAGTCGTGTTTCTTTGTATCGAGTCGTGTTTCCATCTGCTGAGTCGTGTTTCCACCTGCTGAGTCGTGTTTCTTTGTATCGAGTCGTGTTTCCACCTGCTGAGTCGTGTTTCTGTTCATCAAGTCGTGTTCCCACCTGCTTAGTCGTGTTTCTTTGTATCGAGTCGTGTTTCCACCTGCTGAGTCGTGTTTCTTTGTATCGAGTCGTGTTTCCACCTGCTGAGTCGTGTTTCTGTTCATCAAGTCGTGTTCCCACCTGCTTAGTCGTGTTTCTTTGTATCGAGTCGTGTTTCCACCTGCTTAGTCGTGTTTCTTTTTATCAAGTCGTGTTTTCACCTGCTGAGTCGTGTTTCTGTTCATCAAGTCGTGTTCCCACCTGCTGAGTCGTGTTTCTGTTCATCAAGTCGTGTTCCCACCTGCTGAGTCGTGTTTCTTTTTATCGAGTCATGTTTCCACCTGCTGAGTCGTGTTTCTTTTTATCGAGTCATGTTTCCACCTGCTGAGTCGTGTTTCCACCTGCTGAGTCGTGTTTCCACCTGCTGAGTCGTGTTTCTGTTCATCAAGTCGTGTTTCCACCTGCTGAGTCGTGTTTCTTTTTATCGAGTCGTGTTTCCACCTGCTGAGTCGTGTTTCCACCTGCTGAGTCGTGTTTCCACCTGCTGAGTCGTGTTTCTTTGTATCAAGTCGTGTTTCCACCTGCTGAGTCGTGTTTCCACCTGCTGAGTCATATTTATTTTTATCGAGTCGTGTTCCCACCTGCTTAGTCGTGTTTCCACCTGCTGAGTCGTGTTTCTTTTTATCGAGCCATGTTTCCACCTGCTGAGTTGTGTTTCCACCTGCTGAGTCATGTTTCCACCTGTTTGTATCAGTAATGTTTCCACCTGCTGAGTCGTGTTTCTTTGTATCAAGTCGTGTTTCCACCTGCTGAGTCGTGTTTCCACCTGCTGAGTCATATTTATTTTTATCGAGTCGTGTTCCCACCTGCTTAGTCGTGTTTCCACCTGTTGAGTCGTGTTTCTTTTTATCGAGTCATGTTTCCACCTGCTGAGTCGTGTTTCCACCTGCTGAGTCGTGTTTCCACCTGCTGAGTCGTGTTTCCACCTGCTGAGTCA
Organism: Labrus bergylta; assembly: GCF_963930695.1. Taxonomy (NCBI): domain Eukaryota; kingdom Metazoa; phylum Chordata; class Actinopteri; order Labriformes; family Labridae; genus Labrus; species Labrus bergylta. Next base: position 182,872 of record NC_089214.1, on the reverse strand, counting down.
TGTTTCCACCTGTTTGTATCAGTAATGTTTCCACCTGCTCAGTCGTGTTTCTTTGTATCGAGTCGTGTTTCCATCTGCTGAGTCGTGTTTCCACCTGCAGAGTCGTGTTCCCACCTGCTGAGTCGTGTTTCTGTTCATCAAGTCGTGTTCCCACCTGCTTAGTCGTGTTTCTTTGTATCGAGTCGTGTTTCCACCTGCTGAGTCGTGTTTCTTTTTATCGAGTCATGTTTCCACCTGCTGAGTCGTGTTTCTTTGTATCAAGTCGTGTTTCCACCTGCTGAGTCGTGTTTCCACCTGCTGAGTCATGTTTCCACCTGCTGAGTCATGTTTCCACCTGTTTGTATCAGTAATGTTTCCACCTGCTCAGTCGTGTTTCTTTGTATCGAGTCGTGTTTCCATCTGCTGAGTCGTGTTTCCACCTGCTGAGTCGTGTTTCTTTTTATCGAGTCGTGTTTCCACCTGCTGAGTCGTGTTTCTTTGTATCGAGTCGTGTTTCCACCTGCTGAGTCGTGTTTCTGTTCATCAAGTCGTGTTCCCACCTGCTGAGTCGTGTTTCTGTTCATCAAGTCGTGTTCCCACCTGCTTAGTCGTGTTTCCACCTGCTGAGTCGTGTTTCTTTTTATCGAGTTGTGTTTCCACCTGCTGAGTCGTGTTTCTTTTTATCGAGTCATGTTTCCACCTGCTGAGTCGTGTTTCCATCTGCTGAGTCGTGTTTCTTTTTATCGAGTCATGTTTCCACCTGCTGAGTCGTGTTTCCACCTGCTGAGTCGTGTTTCTTTGTATCGAGTCGTGTTTCCACCTGCTGAGTCGTGTTTCCACCTGCTGAGTCGTGTTTCTGTTCATCGAGTCGTGTTTCTTTTTATCGAGTCGTGTTCCCACCTGCTGAGTCGTGTTTCTTTTTATCGAGTCGTGTTTCCACCTGCTGAGTTATGTTTCTTTTTATCGAGTCATTTTTCCACCTGCTGAGTCGTGTTTCTTTTTATCTAGTCATGTTTCCACCTGCTGAGTCATGTTTCTTTTTATCGAGTCATGTTTCCACCTGCTGAGTCGTGTTTCCACCTGCTGAGTCATGTTTCCACCTGCTGAGTCATGTTTCCACCTGTTTGTATTAGTAATGTTTCCACCTGCTCAGTCGTGTTTCTTTGTATCGAGTCGTGTTTCCATCTGCTGAGTCATGTTTCCATCTGCTGAGTCGTGTTTCTTTGTATCGAGTCGTGTTTCCACCTGCTGAGTCGTGTTTCCACCTGCTGAGTCGTGTTTCTGTTCATCGAGTCGTGTTTCTTTTTATCGAGTCGTGTTCCCACCTGCTGAGTCGTGTTTCTTTTTATCGAGTCGTGTTTCCATCTGCTGAGTTATGTTTCTTTTTATCGAGTCATTTTTCCACCTGCTGAGTCGTGTTTCTTTGTATCAAGTCGTGTTTCCACCTGCTGAGTCGTGTTTCCACCTGCTGAGTCATATTTCTTTTTATCGAGTCATGTTTCCACCTGCTGAGTCGTGTTTCCACCTGCTGAGTCGTGTTTCCACCTGCTGAGTCATGTTTCCACCTGCTGAGTCATGTTTCCACCTGTTTGTATCAGTAATGTTTCCACCTGCTCAGTCGTGTTTCTTTGTATCGAGTCGTGTTTCCATCTGCTGAGTCATGTTTCCATCTGCTGAGTCGTGTTTCTTTGTATCGAGTCGTGTTTCCACCTGCTGAGTCGTGTTTCCACCTGCTGAGTCGTGTTTCTGTTCATCGAGTCGTGTTTCTTTTTATCTAGTCATGTTTCCACCTGCTGAGTCATGTTTCTTTTTATCGAGTCCTGTTTCCACCCGCTGAGTCGTGTTTCCACCTGCTGAGTCGTGTTTTCACCCGCTGAGTCGTGTTTCCACCCGCTGAGTCGTGTTTTCACCCGCTGAGTCATGTTTCCACCCGCTGAGTCATGTTTCCACCCGCTGAGTCGTGTTTTCACCCGCTGAGTCATGTTTCCACCCGCTGAGTCATGTTTCCACCTGCTGAGTCCTGTTTCCACCCGCTGAATCGTGTTTCCACCTGCTGAGTCGTGTTTTCACCTGCTGAGTCATGTTTCCACCCGCTGAATCGTGTTTCCACCTGCTGAGTCGTGTTTTCACCCGCTGAGTCATGTTTCCACCTGCTGAGTCATGTTTCTTTGTATCTCCCTCAGTGCCTTCGGCTGTCCGTACTCAGACATTAACATGCGTAAAGAGGTGGTACTTCCTGATAGGTTGGGAGGAGAGCGAGTCGTCACTCTGGTTCCTTTCACACAATTTCACCGTGGCAACCATCCCGACAGGTAACCGTCCTTAACCTTCAGTCTGGATTTCTGAAGACTTCTTACTCAAGTTATTGTAACCTGTCTGTCTCTCCCTCTCTGTCTGCCTGTACCTGTCTGTCTCTACCTGTCTGTCTGCCTGTACCTGTCTGTCTCTACCTGTCTGTCTGTTGAACAGTATTCAGGTGAAGATGGAGAACGTTGACCTGCCGCTGCTGCCTCTGGGGAAAAGAAGAATGACAGACAGGTGAGAGAGAGAGACAGATGTGTGTGGGTGTATGTGTGTGTGTGTGTGTGTGTGTGTGTGCTGCAGAGATGAAGGATCTTTCTGATTGGCTCATTCAGGAGACCTGACCTGTCTCACTCTCTGCTTAGAATAGTCGACAGGATCATGTGAAGTGTGTGTGGGTGTGAATTGAGATACTCTTTAGATGTTATATAAAACAGGATTATATAAAAAACAACTGAGCTGTCTATGTCACACTACATGTGGTGAATTACCCAGCATGCATTAGAGTGACGTCACAGGGTCATCCATGCGTCTATCACTGTAACGGACTTTCTCTATCAGACGTGATTGTGTCGTCAAGACAACCATTATGTTGACAACATACTTTTCTACACTTCAGACTGCACAGAAACATCTCACTTCACTTCCTGTATTTTTGATATACATTCCTCTCCTCTGGCTCCTCCCACAGAGTGTCTCAGCCAACCAAATTCCTCCGTGTGAAAAAGGAAGAGAAGCTTCACCCGGGAGCCCTCGGTCCAGGTACCACAAACTCAAACCTGCATTTTTCCTCACAACCAGCAGGGGGAATCTGGTTAATCTTCTTCTGCTGTTGCTTCAAGTGCCTCCTTCTGGTCCAGAAGAGAAACTACACACACACACAGGTGTAGTTTCCATAGAAACAGTCATCTAGAAACAGATGAAGTGGCTGTTTCCATGGAAACATCTCGCCATGGTTACTGCAGTGTTGGTTGTGTTCTGTGCTGAGGACTGCAGCACGAAACTGTCTCACTGCTCAGTGAGGTGAGACGGGTCAGTGCAGAGGTGTCCTGCTGAGTCTGCCCCTCATCTATCTTTCCTTTACCTGTCTGTCTCTCTAGCAGAGTCCAGTCTGCAGGCCACCCTCCACCAGTCTGTCTTCCTGTCGGCCATGTCGGCTCAGCCTGGACGCGACCTGTCTCTCTGCTGGGAGCAACACCGCAAACTTCTGCCAGGGCTGACCGGAGTCCACGCAGAGACCGTCCAACAGTGGAGTGTCCAGCAGGTCAGTTACAGACAGACAGGTCAGAGAGAGACAGACAGGTCAGAGAAAGAGAGACAGACAGGTCAGAGAGAGACCTGTCTGTCTGTCTGTCTCTGACCTGTCTGTCTCTGACCTGTCTGTCTGTGACCTGTCTCTCTCTGACCTGCCTGTCTCTCTCTGATCTGCCTGTCTGTCTCTGACCTGTCTGTCTCTGACCTGTCTGTCTCTGAAATTTCTGTCTGTCTCTGACCTGTTTGTCTGTGACCTGTCTCTCTCTGACATTTCTGTCTCTGACCTGTCTGTCTCTGACCTGTCTCTCTCTGACCTGCCTGTCTGTCTCTGACCTGTCTGTCTCTGACCTGTCAGTCTCTGACCTGTCTCTCTCTGACCTGCCTGTCTGTCTCTGACCTGTCTGTCTCTGACCTGTCTGTCTCTGAAATTTCTGTCTGTCTCTGACCTGTTTGTCTGTGACCTGTCTCTCTCTGACCTGTCTTTCTCTGACATTTCTGTCTCTGACCTGTGTGTCTCTCTCTGACCTGTCTGTCTCTGACCTGTCTCTCTCTGACCTGCCTGTCTCTCTCTGACCTGCCTGTCTGTCTCTGACCTGTCTGTCTCTGACCTGTCAGTCTCTGACCTGTCTCTCTCCAACAGGTCTGTCTCTAACCTGTCTGTCCCTCTGCAGGTGTCAGACTTTGTGGAGTCTCTTCCTGGCTGTGAGGATCAGGCAAAACTGTTCAGAGATGAGGTGAACCAATCAGCTGTTGCAGAATATATTACATCTCTCTAAACCATCATTCATCTCATTGTTTTTGTTTGCCTCTGTCTGTTCAGCAAATTGATGGGCGAGCCTTCCTCCTCCTCACCCAAAGAGACATCATCAGGATCATGTCAATCAAACTTGGTCCCGCCCTCAAAATCTACAACTCCATCCTTATGTTCAAACATGCTGAGGACAGGAACCAATCACACACTGAGGACAGGAGCCAATCACACACTGAGGACAGGAACCAATCACACACTGAGGACAGGAACCAATCACACAATGAGGACAGGAACCAATCACACACTGAGGACAGGAGCCAATCACACACTGAGGACAGGAACCAATCACACACTGAGGACAGGAACCCATCACACACTGAGGACAGGAACCCATCACACACTGAGGACAGGAGCCAATCACACACTGAGGACAGGAACCCATCACACACTGAGGACAGGAACCAATCACACACTGAGGACAGGAACCAATCACACACTGAGGACAGGAACCCATCACACACTGAGGACAGGAACCAATCACACACTGAGGACAGGAACCCATCACACACTGAGGACAGGAACCCATCACACACTGAGGACAGGAACCAATCACACACTGAGGACAGGAACCAATCACACACTGAGGACAGGAACCCATCACACACTGAGGACAGGAACCAATCACACACTGAGGACAGGAACCCATCACACACTGAGGACAGGAACCCATCACACACTGAGGACAGGAACCAATCACACACTGAGGACAGGAACCCATCACACACTGAGGACAGGAACCCATCACACACTGAGGACAGGAACCAATCACACACTGAGGACAGGAACCTCAGTGAGGACAGGAACCAATCAGACACTGAGGACAGGAAACAATCACACACTGAGGAGAGGAACCAATCACACAATGAGGACAGGAACCAATCACACACTGAGGACAGGAACCTATCACACACTGAGAACAGGAACCAATCACACACTGAGGACAGGAACCAATCACACACTGAGGAGAGGAACCAATCAAATATTCAGGACAGGAACCAATCACATGCTGAGGACAAGACCCATGCTGACGACAGGAACCAATCACACACTGAGGACAGGAGCCAATCACACACTGAGGACAGGAACCAATCACACACTGAGGAGAGGAACCAATCAAATATTCAGGACAGGAACCAATCACATGCTGAGGACAGGAACCTATCACATGCTGAGGACAAGACCCAATCACATGCTGACGACAGGAACCTATCACACACTGAGGACAGAATCCAATTACATGTTGAGGACAGGGACAGGGACAAATCAAATGCTGCAAATGCAACCCCTGGAAACTGCAAGTCATGACTTGGCCAATTAGAAAAAATCTGATTGAAGTCCCACAGTCTGTAGGAGGGTCTACATTACCAGCCAATCATGGAAAAGATTACTTTGTGATATCACAGTTTTTTATCTCAGGTGTTTCTGTGGTCACATTATGTCATGTAGGACGTTCTTCTCAAAGCTACAGACTAGGCCTCGCCTCTTTTTGCGGGCTGGACAAAAACCAGTTTGCAAAGAATCCTTGGGGCCTAAAGTACACACCTGCTGTGGTGAAAATCACAAGACAGCTTTGATTTTATATAAGCTATGGATGGAACAGAAACCACTAAACAGGACCAGACTCATTGAGAACAGACAGAAACCTCCAACAGGACCAGACTCATTGAGAACAGACAGTAACCTCCAACAGGACCAGACTCATTGAGAACAGACAGAAACCTCCAACAGGACTAGACTCTTAGAGAACAGGCAGAAACCTGGATCAGAACCAGACTCATGATGAACAGACAGAAACCTGGATCAGAACCAGACCCATGATGAACAGGCAGAAACCTGGATCAGAACCAGACTCATGATGAACAGACAGAAACCTGGATCAGAACCAGACCCATGTTGAACAGACAGAAACCTGGATCAGAACCAGACTCATGATGAACAGGCAGAAACCTGGATCAGAACCAGACTCATGATGAACAGACAGAAACCTCCAAAAAGATCAGATGCGTGGAAAACAGACCTCTGTTGAGACTGGATGTTAATTTTTACAAGTATTTGCTTTCATTTGCCTTAAAAAAATAAATCAGAGAAAATAACGTTTCAGAGAGGAAGAGTTTCTCAGGGTTCAGAGACACTGTTTGTGTTTCAGATCATCAACAAAGAAGAAGATGGAAAAAAACAAAGATTGAAGAAAACAAATAAACTATAGATTGAATGCACTGAAGACAATCTTTGTCATTGTTATAAAATCCTCCTCTGGTGTATTTATGGAAATTGTTCATAATATCAACCTCTAAATTCATATTGTCATTTATGTAAGAGCTCATGAACAGGTGTTTAACAGTTGATGACATCTCACTGGCCCCGCCCTTTTGGTGATGATGAAGTCCTCTGTTCCTCAGGATTTTCCCCTTCACAGTTTGTATGCTCACCTCTTGTGAGAGACTCTCTGTCTGTTTGACATCACATAGCTATATCAACCAAAGGCCCTGCCTCCTCTGCTGAGATTGGTCACTTTAAAGAAATAAAAAGACATGTGGAACCGTTTTTAAAATCTTTTCAAAAACTCTCTTGGATTTCAAAAGTCTTTATTTCTAGAGTTTATATTTTTAATTGGTATTGTTATTTACTGTCTCTCAACCTATTTCTATCTGAAAGTTTATATTAAATGTAAGTATTTATATGAACACATACACACTATGAGTCGTAGTCAGATCTGCAAGGGGCCCTCTGCTGCACATTCTCAGACTGTTTCCATCGAAACAGCTCCTGAAGTCACATGTCTGCACTGCTTTCATGTTTCAACAATCTGCAGATGTATATTTTCACTTCCTGTCAGTGTTTTACAGGATTAATAAAGTTTATGTTCCGATGTGAGTGCTGTTCATTCATTGGATAATACATCTCTTTACGCACACAGGTAGCATTGAAACAAGTAGCATTGAAACAGGTAACACTGACACACGTAGCATTGAAACAGGTAACACTGAAACAGGTAACACTGAAACACGTAGCATTGAAACAGGTAACACTGAAACACGTAGCATTGAAACAAGTAACACTGAAACAGGTAGCATTGAAACAGGTAACAGTGAAACACGCAGCACTGAAACAGGTAACACTGAAACAGGTAGCATTGAAACAGGTAACACTGAAACACGTAGCATTGAAACAAGTAACACTGAAACAGGTAGCACTGAAACAGGTAACAGTGAAACAGGTAGCATTGAAACAGGTAACACTGAAACAGGTAACAGTGAAACAGGTAGCACTGAAACAGGTAACACTGAAACAGGTAGCACTGAAACAGGTAACACTGAAACAGGTAACACTGAAACAGGTAGCATTGAAACAGGTAACACTGAAACAGGTAACAGTGAAACAGGTAGCACTGAAACAGGTAGCATTGAAACAGGTAGCATTGAAACAGGTAGCACTGAAACAGGTAACACTGAAACAGATAACACTGAAACAGGTAGCATTGAAACAAGTTAGACTGAAACACGTAGCATTGAAACAGGTAACACTGAAACAGGTAACAGTGAAACAGGTAGCATTGAAACAGGTATCTCTGAAACAGGTAGCATTGAAACAGGTAACACTGAAACAGGTAACACTGAAACAGGTAACACTGAAACAGATAACACTGAAACAGGTAGCATTGAAACAGGTAACACTGAAACAGGTAACACTGAAACAGATAACACTGAAACAGGTAGCATTGAAACAAGTTAGACTGAAACACGTAGCATTGAAACAGGTAGCATTGAAACAGGTATCTCTGAAACAGGTAGCATTGAAACAAGTAACACTGAAACAGGTAACACTGAAACAGGTAGCATTGAAACAAGTTAGACTGAAACACGTAGCATTGAAACAGGTAACACTGAAACAGGTAACAGTGAAACAGGTAGCATTGACACAGGTATCTCTGAAACAGGTAGCATTGAAACAGGTAACACTGAAACAGGTAACAGTGAAACAGGTAGCATTGAAACAGGTAACACTGAAACAGGTAACAGTGAAACAGGTAGCATTGAAACAGGTAACACTGAAACAGGTAACAGTGAAACAGGTAGCACTGAAACAGGTAGCATTGAAACAGGTAGCATTGAAACAGGTAGCACTGAAACAGGTAACACTGAAACAGATAACACTGAAACAGGTAGCATTGAAACAAGTTAGACTGAAACACGTAGCATTGAAACAGGTAACACTGAAACAGGTAACAGTGAAACAGGTAGCATTGAAACAGGTATCTCTGAAACAGGTAGCATTGAAACAGGTAACACTGAAACAGGTAACACTGAAACAGGTAACACTGAAACAGATAACACTGAAACAGGTAGCATTGAAACAAGTTAGACTGAAACACGTAGCATTGAAACAGGTAGCATTGAAACAGGTATCTCTGAAACAGGTAGCATTGAAACAAGTAACACTGAAACAGGTAACACTGAAACAGGTAGCATTGAAACAAGTTAGACTGAAACACGTAGCATTGAAACAGGTAACACTGAAACAGGTAACAGTGAAACAGGTAGCATTGACACAGGTATCTCTGAAACAGGTAGCATTGAAACAGGTAACACTGAAACAGGTAACACTGAAACAGATAACAGTGAAACAGGTAGCATTGAAACAGGTATCTCTGAAACAGGTAACAGTGAAACAGGTAGCATTGAAACAGGTAGCATTGAAACAGGTAACACTGAAACAGGTAACACTGAAACAGGTAGCATTGAAACAAGTTAGACTGAAACACGTAGCATTGAAACAGGTAACACTGAAACAGGTAACAGTGAAACAGGTAGCATTGAAACAGGTATCTCTGAAACAGGTAGCACTGCTTTCCCTTCCTAAGCCATCAGATGGCTTGCCAGAACTTTCTTTAGCTCAACCCGCTGTATGTAAACTGTATATAAACTGTAAATAAACTGTATATATAAACTGTATACAAACTATACAAACTGTATGTAAACTGTAAATAAACTGTATATATAAACTGTATATACGTTGTATGTAAACTGTATATAAACTGTAAATAGACTGTATATATAAACTGTATATACGTTGTATGTAAACTGTATATAAACTGTAAATAGACTGTATATATAAACTGTATATATAAACTGTATATACGTTGTATGTAAACTGTATGTAAACTGTAAATAGACTGTATATATAAACTGTATATATAAACTGTATATATAAACTGTATATACGTTGTATGTAAACTGTATGTAAACTGTAAATAGACTGTATATATAAACTGTATATATAAACTGTATATATAAACTGTATATATAAACTGTATATACGTTGTATGTAAACTGTATGTAAACTGTAAATAGACTGTATATATAAACTGTATATATAAACTGTATATATAAACTGTATATATAAACTGTATATACGTTGTATGTAAACTGTATGTAAACTGTAAATAGACTGTATATATAAACTGTATATATAAACTGTATATATAAACTGTATATACGCTGTATGTAAACTGTATATAAACTGTAAATAAACTGTATATATAAACTGTATATACGCTGTATGTAAACTGTATATAAACTGTAAATAAACTGTATATATAAACTGTATATACGTTGTATGTAAACTGTATATAAACTGTAAATAGACTGTATATATAAACTGTATATACGCTGTATGTAAACTGTATATAAACTGTAAATAAACTGTATATACGTTGTATGTAAACTGTATATAAACTGTATATATAAACTGTATATACGCTGTATGTAAACTGTATATAAACTGTAAATAAACTGTATATATAAACTGTATATACGTTGTATGTAAACTGTATATAAACTGTATATATAAACTGTATATACGCTGTATGTAAACTGTATGTAAACTGTAAATAAACTGTATATATAAACTGTATATACGTTGTATGTAAACTGTATATAAACTGTATATATAAACTGTATATACGCTGTATGTAAACTGTATGTAAACTGTAAATAAACTGTATATATAAACTGTATATACGCTGTATGTAAACTGTATGTAAACTGTAAATAGACTGTATATATAAACTGTAGATACGTTGTATGTAAACTGTATGTAAACTGTATACAAACTATACATAAATGTGCTGATTTGAAGCATCTATCTTCTCTATATAAACTTGTATACTTAATGTTTATTTCCTGGTTAAGTGTTGATGAACAACAACATGTTAAAAAAAGAATCTATACTTTTATGTTTGTTTGTTTTTCTTTCAGTTCTGAACAATATGAAATGTAAGAATTTTTACCCAGAATTCACAGCAGGTGAGTGTTAGGATCTGTGATGGGGACAGGTCCAATGCAGCATTTACACATTTTTCTTATGTTCTGCCTCTGTTGCCTAGCAACAGCAGCATCCCAGAATCAGCATCCCACACAGACCACACCAGGACCATAACCACAACGTAGTTTCCTAAACACAGAGAGAGACAGGCTAAGAGACAGACAGACAGACAGACAGGTAAAGAGACAGACAGAGAGGCAGACAGACAGGTAAAGAGACAGACAGGTAAAGAGAGAGTGCCCTTTTAATTGGCTTCATACTGATAAACATTTGCACTAATTTTTATTCATTCAAATTCGAACTGTTTCTCTCTCTGACCTGTCTCTCTCTCTCTCTGACCTGTCTCTCTCTCTGACCTGTCTGTCTCTCTTCACTCCCCATCACTGCAGGAAAAAAAGTGGTATAGAGGTGAATGCAGACAGAGAGAGCAGGGTAGAGAAAGGGGAGGGAAGAGCGTGAGAGGAGGGAGGAGAGAGAGGAGGGGGGACACGTTTGAAGAGGAGAAATCGTCGAGCTGCAGCAGATGGAGGAGACGAAGAAGATGACGATGAAGAGGAGAAAAGAGACGAAATATGAAGCAGCTCAAACTGTGAGAAACAAACACGCTGTTATCTTCTATTTTATGCTGTTCTGTTATATTCTATAATATACTGCTTGATGTTCTGTTCTGTTCTATACTGTTCTGTTCTATACTGGTCTATACTATTTTGTTCTGTTCTATACTGTTCTGCTCTGTTCTATACTGTTCTATACTGTTCTGTACTGTTCTGTTCTGTTCTATACTGTTCTATATTGTTATGTACTGTTCTGTTCTGTTCTATACTGTTCTGTTCTGTTCTGTTCTGTTCTGTTCTGTTCTGTTCTGTTCTGTTCTGTTCTGTTATGTTCTATACTGTTCTGTTCTGTTCTATACTGATGGTCGTCCCTCAGGCTGTGATTGGACATACTGTATGTGTTGCTCCCTATCCACTACATAGTGCACTATGTAGTGGATATGGAGTGAAGAATACTCCTGTAGTGCACTATGTAGTGGCTAGGGAGTGAAGAATACTCCTGTAGTGCACTATGTAGTGGATAGGGAGTGAAGAATACTCCTGTAGTGCACTATGTAGTGGCTAGGGAGTGAAGAATACTCCTGTAGTGCACTATGTAGTGGATAGGGAGTGAAGAATACTCCTGTAGTGCACTATGTAGTGGCTAGGGAGTGAAGAATACTCCTGTAGTGCACTATGTAGTGGATATGGAGTGAAGAATACTCCTGTAGTGCACTATGTAGTGGATAGGGAGTGAAGAATACTCCTGTAGTGCACTATGTAGTGGATAGGGAGTGAAGAATACTCCTGCAGTGCACTATGTAGTGGATAGGGAGTGAAGAATACTCCTGCAGTGCACTATGTAGCGGATAGGGAGTGAAGAATAATGGTCCAGATGTTGTTAGGGTTACCAGAGACATGTCATCAGCATATTTAAACAGAGTCAGTTCAGAACTCTCAATGACTGCTGCTGATGTGCTCTGCTTCTGGCCACTTCCTGTCAGCCCCTCTGGTCACTTCCTGTCAGCCCCTCTGGTCACTTCCTGTCAGCCCCTCTGGTCACTTCCTGTCACCCTTCTGGTCACTTCCTGTCAGTACCCTCTGGTCACTTCCTGTCATCCCTTCTGGTCACTTCCTGTCACCCCTCTGGTCACTTCCTGTCAGTACCCTCTGGTCACTTCCTGTCACCCCTCTGGTCACTTCCTGTCAGTACCCTCTGGTCACTTCCTGTCATCCCCTCTGGTCACTTCCTGTCAGTACCCTCTGGTCACTTCCTGTCAGACCCTCTGGTCACTTCCTGTCAGTACCCTCTGGTCACTTCCTGTCAGACCCTCTGGTCACTTCCTGTCAGCCCCTCTGGTCACTTCCTGTCAGTACCCTCTGGTCACTTCCTGTCATCCCCTCTGGTCACTTCCTGTCAGTACCCTCTGGTCACTTCCTGTCAGTACCCTCTGGTCACTTCCTGTCAGACCCTCTGGTCACTTCCTGTCAGACCCTCTGGTTGTCGTTTCCTCCTCTCTAGATGTCGTTGTGTTAACTGGCTGCTGTGTGAACTTGTTCTGTAAAGTCGACGAGACGACCTCGCCTGGTGACATGAGAGAGACGCCATGATGAGACGACCTCGCCTGGTGACATGAGAGAGACGCCATGATGAGACGACCTCGCCTGGTGACATGAGAGAGACGCCATTCTGCCCGTTGGAGGTTATTGTTGTGTTACAGAGCGTTGCTGTAACACATCTGATACTGCCTGTCTCTCTACCTGTCTCTCTCTCTCACTGACAGGAAGTGGGTGACTGAGTTCAGGTGAGGTCTTGGTGGGTTGGGCTTAGCCCCCTAAGCCACCATATGATTGGCTGTTGGTGATGATCGCAACCGGTGGCCTCCTGCGGATCAACGCACGACGACAAGATTCACTGAAAAACAAATCACAAAAAGAACACACACACAAGAAGAAGAAAAAGAAGAGGTAACACACACACACACACACACACACACACACACACACACACACACACACACACACACAGACACACACACACACACACAGACACACACACACACACACACACACACACACACACACACACACACACCCATGATGATGATGTCACTTCCTGTCCCCCAGGAGGAGTGAGGTGGTCGTGGTGAAGGGGAAGTTGAAGGTCTTTTCAGTCTCTGGTCTGGTGGCGGCTCTCGGCATACTGGTTCTGTTGGTGGGTGTCGTCATGGCCGCCCTGGGTTACTGGCCTCGAGAAGGACTGTTCCTCAGCGCACGGCCACAAGAGGGCGCTGCCATGGCATCAGTGTCTACCAGCAGGGCACCTGTAGACGTCCAGGTGAGGCAGGAGGGGGCAGTAGAACACGTGAGGGGGCAGTAGAACATGTGAGGGGCAGTAGAACAGGTGAGGGGGCAGTAGAACAGGTGAGGGGGCAGTAGAACAGGTGAGGGGGCAGTAGAACATGTGAGGGGCAGTAGAACAGGTCAGGGGCAGTAGAACAGGTCAGGGGCAGTAGAACATGTGAGGGGCAGTAGAACAGGTGAGGGGGCAGTAGAACAGGTGAGGGGGCAGTAGAACATGTGAGGGGGCAGTACAACATGTGAGGGGCAGTAGAACAGGTGAGGGGGCAGTAGAACAGGTGAGGGGGCAGTAGAACATGTGAGGGGCAGTAGAACAGGTCAGGGGCAGTAGAACAGGTCAGGGGCAGTAGAACATGTGAGGGGGCAGTAGAACAGGTGAGGGGCAGTAGAACATGTGAGGGGCAGTAGAACATGTGAGGGGGCAGTAAAACATGTGAGGGGCAGTAGAACATGCGAGGGGGCAGTAGAACATGCAAGGGGCAGTAGAACATGCGAGGGGGCAGTAGAACATGCGAGGGGGCAGTAGAACATGTGAGGGGGCAGTAGAACATAATTTGAAACGCCTCATAGTTTTTACATACAAATGAGCATTTTCTAATTTGAGATGATATTTACATGTATTTATATTTTCTCTTTGGTTGTAGGGGGGGGAGAGGGGGGAGGACGAAGCTGAGACTGTCTACAGAGGGGGAGGAGTCGACAGAGGGGGAGGAGGAGGGGATGAAGATGGAGGAGTGGGGGTTGGTTATAATCAAACAGAAAAACTCAACGGGACATCTGGACATCGCCCACAAGGCTTCCTGGAGGATTTCCTGGACAGGTGAACAAATAGACCGATCATACATGAAACAGATCCTTTAGTGCTTCTGCAGGTTCCACAGGATCTGCAGGTTCTACAGGATCTGCAGGTTCCACAGGATCTGCAGGTTCTACAGGATCTGTAGGTTCTACAGGATCTGTAGGTTCTAAAGGATCTGCAGGATCTACAGGTTCGACAGGATCTGTAGGTTCCACAGGATCTGCAGCCTCTACAGGATCTGCAGGTTCTACAGGATCTGCAGGCTCTGAAGGATCTGCAGACTCCACAGGATCTGCAGGTTCCACAGGATCTGCAGGATCTGCAGGTTCTACAGGATCTGCAGGATCTGCATGTTCCACAGGATCTGCATGTTCCGCAGGATCTGCAGGTTCTACAGGATCTGTAGGTTCTACAGGATCTGCAGACTCCACAGGATCTGCATGTTCCACAGGATCTGCAGGTTCTACAGGATCTGCAGGTTCTACAGGATCTGCAGGTTCTACAGGATCTGTAGGTTCTACAGGATCTGCAGACTCCACAGGATCTGCATGTTCCACCGGGGCTGCAGGTTCCACAGGATCTGTAGGTTCTTTAAGATACTTAAAATGAGGTCGTAGTCCTTAAAGCCTTCAAACCGGACTCTGTAACTGGATGTTTGTCCCACCCCTCTGCAGGTATCTGTACTCTGATAGGCTGAAGGTCTTAGGCCCTCTCATCATGGGCATCGGTATCTTCCTTTTCATCTGTGCGAACGCCGTCCTGCACGAGAACCGCGACAAGAAGACCAAAGTTATCAACCTTCGGGACATTTACTCGACCGTCATCGACCTCCACAGCCTCCGCAAACCCAATGCCTCCTCTGGCTCCTCCCACAATCCCCTCAATGGCCTCATTAACTACGTCCAATCAAAGAGCCTGGAGACCAAGCCTCGACAATACCCAGCCTCTTTGATGAACAGGAGGGAGGGAGGGGGAGGAGGGGAGGGGGGCAGGGCCTATGGTACAGAGGGAGGAGACTCAGTGTTCAGTATCTACCAGGAGGAGGAAGTTCCTGTTCCCCCTCC
Source organism: Labrus bergylta (assembly GCF_963930695.1). NCBI lineage: Eukaryota > Metazoa > Chordata > Actinopteri > Labriformes > Labridae > Labrus > Labrus bergylta. The sequence continues at coordinate 167,446 of NC_089214.1, read as the reverse complement.
CTCCTCTGACAGACTCTCCCTCCCCCCAAGCTTCAGCCCCCCCCTATCTTCCACCTACTGGACCTCCTTTCAGAAGGAGGCACTCAGCTCCTTCACCCTCCCCCTCCGCCACCCACGCCCTCCCCCCTCCCACAGGAGGCACTCAGCTAGGACAGGGATGGGCGGGGCTAGCGACACAGGGGGGAAAAAGGAGCAGAGGATGGAGGAGGGAGGCCACAGAGGGGAGGTGGAGGAGATGTTTTTGCATCCACCACATCCTCTGTGCGCCTCCACTCCCCCCCCGCTGAGACCCGGTCAGGGATCATCTGGACTTTCCTGCAGCTCCTCCAGTCTCAACAGGGGGCCACCAGGAGGCTCCCAGGCCATGCTTCTCCTCTCCTGCTCCTCCCTCACCCCCTCCCACCTTTCCCTATCATCTCTGTCTCATCTCCTCTCCTCTTACTCCTCCACACTAGTCCCACCCTGCAGGAGGCGGAGCCTCCCGAGCAGCAGTGCCGCAGGTTACAGCAAACTGACAAAAGGAGAAGATGAATCGTTTGAGTCAACTGAGATGACATCATTACATTTTATGAAATCACAAGAGGGGGGTCAATGGTCAGGAGAAGTGACATCACACAGGGAGAAGCTCAGGATGATCTCGCAGGCCGACGACCAATCAGGAGTCAGAGAAGCACAAGTCGGAGGTCAAGTTTGATGACATCATCATCCAATAAGAAGGAACTGTTATTTTGGATATAAAATGTATTTCCATTTTAATAACCTGATTTGACTAGGATTAATTTGTTAACTCCAAAGATTAACTCATGGACTAGGAGTATTAACTCGTTGATTTGGAGGATTAACTCGTTGACTTGGAAGATTAACTCGTTGATTTGGAGGATTAACTCGTTGATTTGGAGGATTAACTCGTTGACTTGGAAGATTAACTCGTTGATTTGGAGGATTAACTCGTTGACTTGGAAGATTAACTCGTTGACTTGGAGGATTAACTCATTGACTTGGAAGATTAACTCGTTGATTTGGAAGATTAACTCGTTGACTTGGAGGATTAACTCATTGACTTGGAAGATTAACTCGTTGACTAGGAAGATTAACTCGTTGACTAGGAGGATTAACTCGTAGGAGGAACTGTCAGTTCTTAGCTCAGCTGACTGAGTAACAAAGAGAATATCAAACTTCATATTTACTGCAAATGTTTTTCTATCAAATGTTTGATCAGCTGACGTTTGATCAACAGTTGATGTTTGGGGTTTGGCGACTCGATGCGTCTGTATGGCGTTCAGTGTTTGATGAACTGCTCATGTGAAATAAACTGTGGCGTGATCGGACACTGTGAGTCGAGTGTACAGTTTCCATCCTGAGTCGTCAGTATTTAGAACATCCAACAGTTTGAGTCAGAAGCCTGTAGACTCTGGATTCTCTGTTGTTGATCAAACAGGAAGTATTTAGTTTCAAACAAACTCATGTTTGATGACCTGCAATCAATTCGACAACAGTCATGTTACGAAGAGCCTGATGTATAGAGAAGAGTTTAATCTGCATAAAGATAAACATCTCAGCTCAAGAGTGGAGATCTGTGGAGAATAAAAGAGGACTAAGAATAGAGCCCTGAGGAACACCTGGAGAATTTGGAGAACGTCCATGTAGTCCTGTACTGTAATACAGTACATTATGTCTGTTGGATTTTTATTTATTTAAATGATTTGATAAATGGATGTTATGCCCCTCCCCCTAGAGGCTTCAACAAGTAACCACTAGTTCAAAGACAACTCTGATGGAATCCTTGATCTTGATAATCACACTTACAATATATCAACTAACGCTCTAAATCTGTATTCTAACTGTGATTTCAGGAGTTTTTTTTTTAAAAGAACAGTGCATATAAGAGGGCTAAATAAGTTCATCATTTGTACCTGTGAATGTCACCTGTGACCTCAGAATGCGTCAAACACCTGTTCAGTTTAATATTTGAGCCATAACTTCCATCAGCATGTAACAAAACTATAACTAGAGGTTTAAACTCAAAGTATTTTATTTTAAAATTCTCCTGAGGGAAAGTTTTCCTTCACAACGTCTTCCACCTAAACTGAACCAGGATCAACCCAACACTACAACGTCCAATCAGATGAAGTTTCTAATAGTTTGTCTGCTGTGTTTGACATTTGACATCAGAAAATAAAAGGAAAGCACAATGAGCTCAGCTTTGTGTTGGATCTTTGTGTCCTCTCAGGTCTTCTGTGTCGTCTCTGGTTCATTCACTTCCTCGGACTCTTTAGTTCAATCTTGGTCCAAATTCGACTTTAAGTCCCAGTCATGTTGAGCTCTGCTGTGTTTAAGTCTCACTGAGTGACTTAGAGCTGACAGGTTAACAGGTGCTGTGGACCATTTAAAAGAGCTGATAGTCTGGTGAACACATTTCTTTTATTTTCACATTTTTACTTCAAATCGTCACAGGACACACAGTTATTTAAATATCAGTCATATAATCGGGGTTCAATTGTCTAACTTTAAAAAAAACCGTGATTCTAGTGTTGTTCATCCATTCCAGTTTTCTATCACTAACCCGTCAAACAGATGTCCTCAATTATTTTATTCAACACTGTTAGCAGTTAGCTTCAGCACATACAATTAAGTGCGAATTAGACCTGATGGCAAGCTAATGTAAAGCAAACAAAGACCTAGCATTGCGTCTCAGTGCTAATGAAAGCTACAGCATCCTGTAATATTATAAACCTTTAAAATGATTAAACTATAAAACTACTCATGTATCACTATTAACCCACATGTATCACTATCACTACACATGTAACACGATAAACACACATGTATTACTATAAATACAGATGTATCACTATCACTACACATGTATCAATATAAATACAGATGTATCACTATCACTACACATGTATCAATATAAATACAGATGTATCACTATCACTACACATGTATCAATATAAATACAGATGTATCACTATCACTACACATGTATCACGATTAACAATGTATCCTTTTTTTTTTAAGATTTATTTTTGGGCTTTTTGTGCCTTTAATGCAGAGAGAGGACAGTGGATAGAGTCAGAAACCAGAGAGAGAGAGGACAGTGGATAGAGTCTGAAACCAGAGAGAGAGAGGACAGTGGATAGGGTTAGAAATCAGGGAGAGAGAGGACAGTGGATAGAGTCTGAAACCAGAGAGAGAGAGGACAGTGGATAGAGTCAGAAACCAGAGAAAGAGAGAGGACAGTGGATAGAGTCTGAAACCAGAGAGAGAGAGGACAGTGGATAGGGTTAGAAATCAGGGAGAGAGAGGACAGTGGATAGAGTCTGAAACCAGAGACAGAGAGGACAGTGGATAGAGTCTGAAACCAGAGAGAGAGAGGACAGTGGATAGAGTCTGAAACCAGAGACAGAGAGGACAGTGGATAGAGTCTGAAACCAGAGAGAGAGAGAGGACAGTGGATAGAGTCTGAAACCAGAGAAAGAGAGAGGACAGTGGATAGAGTCTGAAACCAGGGAGAGAGAGGACAGTGGATAGGGTTAGAAATCAGGGAGAGAGAGGACAGTGGATAGAGTCTGAAACCAGAGACAGAGAGGACAGTGGATAGAGTCTGAAACCAGAGAGAGAGAGGACAGTGGATAGAGTCTGAAACCAGAGACAGAGAGGACAGTGGATAGAGTCTGAAATCAGGGAGAGAGGACAGTGGATAGAGTCTGAAACCAGAGAGAGAGGACAGTAGATAGAGTCTGAAACCAGAGAGAGAGAGGACAGTGGATAGAGTCAGAAACCAGAGAGAGAGAGGACAGTGGATAGAGTCTGAAACCAGAGAGAGAGAGGACAGTGGATAGAGTCAGAAACCAGAGAGAGAGGACAGTGGATAGAGTCTGAAACCAGAGAGAGAGAGGACAGTGGATAGAGTCTGAAACCAGAGAGAGAGAGGACAGTGGATAGAGTCAGAAACCAGAGAGAGAGAGGACAGTGGATAGAGTCTGAAACCAGAGAGAGAGAGAGGACAGTGGATAGAGTCTGAAACCAGAGAGAGAGAGAGGACAGTGGATAGAGTCAGAAACCAGAGAGAGAGAGGACAGTGGATAGAGTCTGAAACCAGAGACAGAGAGGACAGTGGATAGAGTCTGAAACCAGGGAGAGAGAGAGGACAGTGGATAGAGTCTGAAACCAGAGAGAGAGAGGACAGTGGATAGAGTCTGAAATCAGGGAGAGAGAGAGGACAGTGGATAGAGTCAGAAACCAGAGAGAGAGAGAGGACAGTGGATAGAGTCTGAAACCAGGGAGAGAGAGAGGACAGTGGATAGAGTCAGAAATCAGGGAGAGAGAGAGGACAGTGGATAGAGTCTGAAACCAGGGAGAGAGAGAGGACAGTGGATAGAGTCAGAAACCAGAGAGAGAGAGAGGACAGTGGATAGAGTCAGAAACCAGGGAGAGAGAGAGGACAGTGGATAGAGTCAGAAATCAGGGAGAGAGAGAGGACAGTGGATAGAGTCAGAAATCAGGGAGAGAGAGAGAGAGAGGAATGACATGCGAGAAAGGGGCCACAGGCGGAAGGCGAACCCGGGCCGCCCGCTTGAGAGGACAGCCTCCATACATGGGGCGCGCGCACTAACCACTGCACCACCAGCACCCCACACATGTATAACTATATACAGCTAATAGAGAGCTAGTCACAGCTAATTAAAGCTAACAGAGAGCTAGTCACAGCTAATTAAAGCTAACAGAGAGCTAGTCACAGCTAATTAAAGCTAAGAAATAAGTTTACTTAAGTTTATTAACCCTTTAAAAACAGACTTGTTTTGTAAACATTGAAAAATTAAAATAATTAAAATAAAGGAAGACAGCTGAGATCAGGTAGTGTTTACACTCAGTGTTTACATGTAAACACTACCTGACACTTGTTAATCGATCACTCCTAATGCAGGAAGAAGCTGAGAATATACAGGAAGTAGCATTTCAGTGTATATCTAAACACCTGTGAGTGACAGCATAAGCGTCCAATCACATGGCTAGAGATTTGGTAGTGGTTGGGCTGATTTACACTTCATTCACTTGGATTGGTTGAACACTTTGGCTGCTTGTCTGTGTGTTCAGGACGTTTACACTCAGGAACTTTTCCAGGACTGTTCCAGGATGACAAGGACTTTGACATGAAGCTGCATTAAGAGATTCAGGTTTTCCAGGATTTAACACACATTATATTTCTATTAGCACTGGCATTGTCTGCCATGAAATAACATCCGCACATCAGACTGGGTTAATCACACGGTAAGCTCTGCCTACCTGGTGTTCCTATTGGTCACCAATAATACAGGTAATGTTATCTTTTTCCTGTTACCTGAAACGTTCAAAATAAGTTCCTGAAAGTGCTTTTTTATCCATCTATAATGATAATCGTTTGTGCATCAGAAGAATGTTCTCTGTTTAAAGAATGTCAGACAGATAATGTCACAGCAGGTAAAAACGTGATGATGTCATCGCCGGGTCCATTTGATCAGCGTCTCAGGTGATCGATACAGGAAGATCAGTTTGGCGTAAAGCTCCTCCTCCAACTCTAGTTCACCTGTCTCCCTCACCTGCACAGAAAACAGTACAGCATGTTTGTGGGTGGGGATACAAGTGTTGTCATGTTTGTTGTTGTTAATAAAGTTGTTGTGTACCAGGAAGATATCGGTGCAGAGTTTGAGGATGCGGTCGACACACGGCAGCTCCTCGAACATGATGGAGTGACTGATCCCACTGAAGAACTCTCGGACAAACTTCCCGATCACCAACACCACCGAGGCGTACAATCCCATGATGCTGCAGGCCGTAACACAGGGAGGAGAAGAAGATGAATTCTGGTACCAAAGATGTACTTCATTTCTTACCAAATTACTGCTACTGCTACCACTAATACTCCAACAGTTACACCAGAACTTTAAAGTGACACATGTTCTACTGCAGCACCTAGAGGTCATGTGTAGTCGTGTGTTTTACTGCAGTAAATAATAATGATGTGTACCCATATCCAGCCAGGAAGCCGAGACTGGGAGGACTGACTTTATCACTGAACACAAACAGCTGAAGCCCCGCCTCCCTCCTGTCACTTAGTGAGGCCCCGCCTTCATCAGGTATCAGACGAGGAGATGGTTGGTCGACGATCCACCACTCCTGGATCTCTTGGCTGTGATTGGTTGAGCGTTCCAAGTCCAGCAGGATGTCCATGTACTGTTCGTCTGATTGGAGGAGAAATGTTTGATGACATCACAGCAGCTTTGTTAAACTTCCTGTTTACATCCAGTATTTATGTTGATGCTTAACTGTTTTGTCATTTGAAAAGTTAAAATGATCCTGGATCGTTAACCTCATCAGTAAAAACTATTTAAATACAGTTATTTTAGATTTAGGGCCCGAGAACTGACCTCGGAGCGAGGACCCTATTGTATCTGTAGGAGTTATTATTCTCTTTTGCAACAAATGAATCGCTTAATTAGGGGCTTTAATTTGTATAAAAAAAAATCACCAAACTTCCCCCAAAATTCAGCCTTGTGTGATATTTAGGTAGGAGAACAAAATGACATTATGGCCATTCGCCCAACAGGAAGGGCGCTACGTTCAGTCAAAGTCCACATTCTGCGATTTCTGAGAATTCATGGTGCTCTTATTTGACTCATGATGAACAGCAATCTGCTGAAACTGTGTTGAGGTTGGGAGGGGATAGAGGGAGAGAGACAGAATGAGACAAACAAACAGATCAACAACAAATACCTGTATACAGATGTTGGATGGGTTTAGCATTGGAGTCGCTGGGAGCTCGGATGAAGCACGGAAAGACTTCATGTATGACTCTGAAAACAAACAAACAAACAAAGCTTGAGTTTAAATGTAAAACATGAAAAGACAAAACATCTTCAACAGACCAAAGGCTTTAGTAGACATATTGGTAGTCTAAAAACTTATTTTCTTTTAAGTCTAATGCTAATGCTAACCAGGTTTCCATTGGTTTGCTCTAGCATGCCAACGAACACTCAGACCTCATCAAACTCATGAGTCCAGTCCTTTTGACAGATAACCACGCCCACTCCATCAATCAGCACGTCCCCTTAATGACCAACCCCTTCTTGTGTTCATAGCCCGTCCCCTTTACTCACACAGGTAGTGTCCTGGTTCCATTCAGCAGTTGGATTAGTTCCAGGCGAGTCTGATCATCCAAGTAGGTCACATGTTTACCTGATGCAAGCTCCGCCTTTGCCCCCAGACTCAAGTTCCTGTCGAGAAAAAAAATAATACGATAATACTACCATAAATACAACAACCACTTTAACAACTACAAATACTACTACAACAACAACAACAAACAACCACAACAACCACTTTAACAACTACAAACTACTAAAACAACAACTACTACAACTACAACTATTACTACAACAACTACAAACTACTACAACAACCACTTTAACAACTATAAACTACTACAACAACAACTATAACAACAACTACAACAACTACTACTACAACAACCTCTTTAACAACTACAAATACTACAACACCTACTACTACAACAACAACTACAACAACTACTACTACAACAACCTCTTTAACAACTACAAATACTACAACACCTACTACTACAACAACAACTACAACAACTACTACTACAACAACCTCTTTAACAACTACAAATACTACAACACCTACTACTACAACAACAACTACAACAACTACTACTACAACAACCTCTTTAACAACTACAAATACTACAACCACTACTACTACTACAACAAACTACTACAACAACAACAACTACTACTACAACAACCTCTTTAACAACTACAAATACTACAACACCTACTACTACAACAACTACTACTACAACAACCTCTTTAACAACTACAAATACTACAACACCTACTACTACAACAAACTACTACAACAACAACTACAACAACTACTACTACAACAACCTCTTTAACAACTACAAATACTACAACCACTACTACTACTACAACAAACTACTACAACAACAACAACTACAACAACTACTACTACAACAACCTCTTTAACAACTACAAATACTACAACACCTACTACTACAACAAACTACTACAACAACAACTACAACAACTACTACTACAACAACCTCTTTAACAACTACAAATACTACAACACCTACTACTACAACAAACTACTACAACAACAACAACTACAACAACTACTACAACAACCTCTTTAACAACTACAAATACTACAACCACTACTACTACTACAACAAACTACTACAACAACAACTACAACAACTACTACTACAACAACCTCTTTAACAACTACAAATACTACAACACCTACTACAACAACAACTACCACAACTACAACAACTACTACTACAACAACCACTTTAACAACTACAAACTACTACAAACAACCACAACAACTACTAGTACAAAAAACACTTTAACAACTACAAACTACTACAACAACAACTAGAAACAACCACAACAGCAACTACTACTACAACAACAACAACAACTACCACAACCACAACAACTATTACTACAACAACTACCACAACCACTTTAACAACTACAAACTACTACAACAAAAACGACAACAACTACAACAACTATTACTACAACAACCCCAACAACAACCACAAAAACTACAACAACCACTTTAAAAACTACTACAACAACAACAACTACAACAACAACCACAACTACAACAACTACTGCTACAACAACCACTTTAAAAACTACAAACTACTACAACAACAACAAAAACAACCACTTTAAAAACTACAAACTACTACAACAACAACAACTACAACAACAACCACAACAACTACTGCTACAACAACCACTTTAAAAAGTACAAACTACTACAACAACTACAAACTACTACAAACAACCACAACAACAACTACTAGTACAACAACCAATTTAACAACTACAAACTACTACAACAACAACTACAAACAACCACAACAACTATTACTACAACAACCACTTTAACAACTACAAACTACTACAACAACAACTACAAACAACCACAACAACAACTACTACAACAACAACAACTACCACAACCACAACAACTATTACTACAACAACAACAACTACCACAACCACAACAACTATTACTACTACAACAACAACTACCACAACCACTTTAACAACTACAAACTACTACAACAAAAACGACAACAACTACAACAACTATTAATACAACAACCCCAACAACAACCACAACAACTACAACAACCACTTTAAAAACTACAAACTACTACAACTACAACAACTACAACAACTACAACAACAACCACAACTACTGCTACAACAACCACTTTAAAAAGTACAAACTACTACAACAACAACTACAACAACCACAACAACTAAAACAACCACTTTAAAAACTACAAACTACTACAACAACAACCACAACAACTACTGCTACAACAACCACTTTAAAAAGTACAAACTACTACAACAACAACAACTACAAACAACCACAACTATTACTACAACAACCACTTTAACAACTACAAATACTACAACAACAACAACAACTATTACAACAACAACCACTTTAACAACTACAAACTACTACAAACAACCACAACAACTACTAGTACAACAACCACTTTAACAACTACAAACTACTACAACAACAACTACAAACAACCACAACAACTATTACTACAACAACCACTTTAACAACTACAAACTACTACAACAACAACAACAACAAACAACCACAACAACAACTACTACAACAACAACAACTACCACAACCACAACAACTATTACTACAACAACAACAACAACTACCACAACCACTTTAACAACTACAAACTACTACAACAAAAACAACAACTACAGCTACAACAACCACTTTAAAAAGTACAAACTACCACAACAACAACTACAACAACTACTGCTACAACAACCACTTTAAAAAGTACAAACTACTAAAACAACAACAACTACAAACAACCACAACTATTACTACAACAACCACTTTAACAACTACAAATACTACAACAACAACAACTATTACAACAACAACCACTTTAACAACTACAAACTACTACAACAACAACAACTACAAACAACCACAACAACCACTTTAACAACTACAAACTACTACTACAACAACAACAACAACTACCACAACAACTATTACTACAACAACAACTACCACAACTACAACAACAACTACAACACCTACTACTACTACAACCACTTTAACAACTACAAACTACTACAACAAAAACTACAACAACTATCACTACAACAACAACAACAACAACTACAACAACCACTTTAAAAACTACTACAACAACCACTTTAAAAACTACAAACTACTACAACAACTAATGCTACAACAACCACTTTAAAAACTACAAACTACTACAACAACAACAACAACAACAACCACAACTACAACAAACATGACAACTACAACAACTACCACAACACCTACAACTGCGATTACAACAACTACAACAACTGCTACAACTTCAACTACTACGACAACAACTATAACAAAAACTTCTTCTACTACAACAACTTCAACAACAACAACAACTTCTTCTACCACCACAACAACAACCACTACCACAACAACTACAACAACTACCACAACAACTTCTTCTACCACCACAACAACAACTACAACAACTACAACAACAACCACTGCTACAACAACCACTTTAAAAAGTACAAACTACTACAACAACAACTACAACAACCACAACAACTAAAACAACCACTTTAAAAACTACAAACTACTACAACAACAACCACAACAACTACTGCTACAACAACCACTTTAAAAAGTACAAACTACTACAACAACAACAACTACAAACAACCACAACTATTACTACAACAACCACTTTAACAACTACAAATACTACAACAACAACAACAACTATTACAACAACAACCACTTTAACAACTACAAACTACTACAACAACAACTACAAACAACAACTTTAACAACTACAAACTACTACAAACAACCACAACAACTACTAGTACAACAACCACTTTAACAACTACAAACTACTACAACAACAACTACAAACAACCACAACAACTATTACTACAACAACCACTTTAACAACTACAAATACTACAACAACAACAACAACTATTACAACAACAACCACTTTAACAACTACAAACTACTACAACAACAACTACAAACAACAACTTTAACAACTACAAACTACTACAAACAACCACAACAACTACTAGTACAACAACCACTTTAACAACTACAAACTACTACAACAACAACTACAAACAACCACAACAACTATTACTACAACAACAACAACAACTACCACAACCACTTTAACAACTACAAACTACTACAACAACAACAACAACAAACAACCACAACAACAACTACTACAACAACAACAACTACCACAACCACAACAACTATTACTACAACAACAACAACAACTACCACAACCACTTTAACAACTACAAACTACTACAACAAAAACAACAACTACAGCTACAACAACCACTTTAAAAAGTACAAACTACTAAAACAACAACAACTACAAACAACCACAACTATTACTACAACAACCACTTTAACAACTACAAATACTACAACAACAACAACTATTACAACAACAACCACTTTAACAACTACAAACTACTACAACAACAACAACTACAAACAACCACAACAACCACTTTAACAACTACAAACTACTACTACAACAACAACAACAACTACCACAACAACTATTACTACAACAACAACTACCACAACTACAACAACTACAACACCTACTACTACTACAACCACTTTAACAACTACAAACTACTACAACAAAAACTACAACAACTATCACTACAACAACAACAACAACCACAACAACTACAACAACTACAACAACCACTTTAAAAACTACTACAACAACCACTTTAAAAACTACAAACTACTACAACAACTAATGCTACAACAACCACTTTAAAAACTACAAACTACTACAACAACAACAACAACAACAACCACAACTACAACAAACATGACAACTACAACAACTACCACAACACCTACAACTGCGATTACAACAACTACAACAACTGCCACAACATCTACAACAACTACTACAACTTCAACTACTACGACAACAACTATAACAAAAACTTCTTCTACTACAACAACAACTTCAACAACAACAACAACTTCTTCTACCACCACAACAACAACCACTACCACAACAACTACAACAACTACCACAACAACTTCTTCTACCACCACAACAACAACAACAAACACAGCAACAACAACAACAGAATGACTAATATAAGTATTAATCAGTATTTATTAATGACTAATAGAAGTATTGATCAGTATTTATTAATGACTAATAGAAGTATTGGTCAGTATTTATTAATGATTAACAAAAGTATTGATCAGTATTTATTAATTACTAGCAAAAGTATTGATCAGTATTTATTAATGACTAACAAAGGTATTGATCAGTATTTATTAATGACTAACAAAAGTATTGATCAGTATTTATTAATGACTAACAGAAGTATTGATCAGTATTTATTAATGACTAACAGAAGTATTGATTAGTATTCATTGATGATGTCTGATCGGTGAGATAAAGCTGACCTCTGAACAGTCCAGGATAGGGTCAGGGGGAAGTGGTCCAGGTGCAGCACTTGGCTCAGGTACTGCCTGCTGGGTGGACTGATGGTCCACAGAGAGTTACTGCTGCCCTGCAGCTCTGCCACTGTCACGTCCTCAGGACCATATGCTTCCAGGAACTGCAAGGCACTCTGGGAAAGCCAGCCTAATGATAAAATGCTATACAACTACAAGCTGTACTACAATGAGTATGTGTAGTGTTACTGCTTACAGGTGTGTAGCTGTAGGAGGCGGTGAAGGAGCTGAAGTCTTCCTCAGTCAGATCCCGGAGCTGATTCTGTTGAGCGCTCATCGTGAAGATAGGCTGTCGACAACAACAGCTGCTCAGCTCTAGTACTACTAGCATTACTGCGAACACTGCTACAGTAATCTACAGCTACAGCTGGTCTGAACAGGTGAGTCAGAAAAGGTGAGTCTGAACAGGTGAGTCAGTACAGGTGACTCTGAACAGGTGAGTCTGAACAGGTGAGTCAGTACAGGTGAGTCAGAACAGGTGAGTCTGAACAGATGAGTCAGAACAGGTGAATCAGAACAGGTGAGTCTGAACAGGTGAGTCAGTACAGGGGAGTCTGAACAGGTGAGTCTAAACAGGTGAGTGAACAGGTGAGTCTGAACAGGTGAGTCAGAACAGGTGAGTCAGAACAGGTGAGTCAGAACAGGTGAGTCTGAACAGGTGAGTCAGAACAGGTGAGTCTGAACAGGTGAGTCTGAACAGGTGAGTCAGTACAGGGGAGTCTGAACAGGTGAGTCTAAACAGGTGAGTCTGAACAGGTGAGTCTGAACAGGTGAGTCTGAACAGGTGAGTCAGTACAGGTGAGTCAGAACAGGTAAGTTTACCTGGAAGCCTCCCAGTGTGATGGTCAGAGAGACATCGAGCGGTCGGTTGACGACTCCAGCGACAGATTTGACGAGCGACATGAAGAGCAGCGGGAACCAGACGATACAGATGAGCAGCAGAACGATGAGCCCGCCCATCCCGTACTTCACCACCCGCTTCTTCTTCTGCCCGCGGGGCTGAGGGTACCTCTGCGTACACACACAATACACACTACATTACACGCACGCACACGCGCGCACGCACACAGACACACACGCGCACACGCACGCACGCACACACGCGCACACGCACACACACACACTTTCTCGGACTCCCTCCAGCACTTTAAGACGAAGCAATGGGCGTAGACGTCCTCCACACAGATCCAGGAGGACAGAGACAGGGTGGTGTCCGTCCACACCCAATCCATCACCGCCCTCAACTCCGTCAGGAAGGGAACCAGACGGAACCTTCAGACAGAATCACAGACAGGTAAAGACAGACAGGTGGTAAGACAGTTGATGTGTTATGAAAGAGCCTTTATGAGTTCATGGTTAAAGGTCAAGTTAAAGAAGTGTGGCAGAGCCTTCATCAGGGTGCAAAGGTCATGGCAGGATGGGTTTATACGGTGCCTTAGATCAACCAAATAATATCTCAGCATTAGTGAACAACTTCCGTCCAGAATATGTAAAAAGTGTTAAGAGGAATATGTACCCCACCAAAGAAAGGAAGCAGTTTGAACTCATCTGTACCTGTACCTTTAAACCACAGATCTAAAGATACACTCTGAGACTCTTCTACGAGCTGAGAATCATCCCGACTTGACAGCTGGTGTCACATGAATCTCAAACGTGATGCTGCTGCTGGGGTCAAAGTTGAAGTAGGATAGCCGAGCTTCGATTATGAACCTCTTATCATTTATCTTATAACCCAGCCTTTCTGTTTCTTATTGACTCATTAGATCTGTCCATGTGCTTCTTTATTCATTTTAGTTAAAGTTATCATTGTTTTCATTTTATTCAAATAAAGAGGCAGGGTATTGATCCTTCATTTCATAACTGATCAACTTTGAATGTCTACAACAGGCGTAATGCTGTCGGCCCCGCCCACTTTGGTATAGCCAATTGGAGCTCAGAAGAGCAGATTCAGTGACTTCTTTTAAACCACTTCACAGACTTTTCTTTCCTTTAATCATTGAATGACTTGTAATCTCTTCATCCTTTCTTCATGTTTTACTCATCTTTCTTTATTCTGTTGCCGTCCTGACTTCCTGTCTTTGCTCTGTCACTCAAAGCACTTCTGTGTTTAATGCTAAGCTAGGCTAACAATCCTGAGTTGGCGGAGTCTCACCCTTGGAACAGGAAGAGGTTCAGGTAGTTGTAGCTCTTCGTCAGGAAGTTTCCCAGAACTCGTGTGGGGTAACCCGATCGAATCTGATAGGCCGACAGACCGAAGTACACACACTTCACAAAGTACCAGAGCTGAGCCACCAGGTTCTGACTGAAACGCCTGGAGAGAGAGACAGGCAGAGAGACAGACAGGTTAGAGAGAGAGAGAGACAGACACGTTAGAGAGACTGACAGGTTAGAGAGAGCGAGACAGGCAGAGAGACAGACAGGTAAGACAGAGGACAGACAGGCAGGTTAGAGAGAGAGAGACAGGCAGAGAGACAGACAGGTTAGAGAGAGAGAGAGACAGACACGTTAGAGAGACTGACAGGTTAGAGAGAGCGAGACAGGCAGAGAGACAGACAGGTAAGACAGAGGACAGACAGGCAGGTTAGAGAGAGAGAGAGAGAGAGAGAGAGAGAGAGAGAGAGACAGTTAAGACAGAGGAAAGACAGGTTAGAAAGAGAGAGACAGGCAGAGAGACAGACAGGTTAGAGAGAGGGAGTCAGGTATAGGTGAGACAGACAGCTATAGGTGAGACAGACAGGTAAAGGTGAGGCACACAGGTAAAAGTGAGACAGACAGGTAAAGGTGAGACAGACAGGTAAAGGTTAGAATAAAAGGTAACATTGAGACAGACGGGTAGGAGAGAGACAGACAGGTAAAGGTCAGACAGACAGGTAAAGGTTAGAATAAAAGGTAACAGTGAGACAGACGGGTAGGAGAGAGACAGGTAATTGTCAGACAGACAGGTAAAGGTTAGAATAAAAGGTAACAGTGAGACAGACGGGTAGGAGAGAGACAGACAGGTAAAGGTTAGAATAAAAGGTAACAGTGAGACAGATGGGTAAGAGAGAGACAGACAGGTAAAGGTCAGACAGACAGGTAAAGGTTAGAATAAAAGGTAACAGTGAGACAGACGGGTAGGAGAGACAGACAGGTAAAGGTTAGAATAAAAGGTAACAGTGAGACAGATGGGTAAGAGAGAGACAGACAGGTAAAGGTCAGACAGACAGGTAAAGGTTAGAATAAAAGGTAACAGTGAGACAGACGGGTAGGAGAGAGACAGACAGGTAAAGGTGAGTTACCTCTCAGTGACCGTTGGCAGGATGAAAAACATCCAGAAGTGAATCCCAAAAACCAAAATCACCTGAAAGACCAACTTCCCCAAAACTGTCTTCCTCAAATACAGAGCCCTGTCTATCACCATGGTACCTGTAGACAGACAGGTGGACAGTGAGACAGGCAGACAGACAGGCAGGTGGACAGTGAGACAGGCAAACAGGCAGACAGGCAGACAGGCAGACAGACAGACAGATAGATAGGTAAACTCACCAAACTGGATCAGAACCATCACCAGGAAAGCTTCAGGGACCTGGTCCTCTGAGAGGGAGGAAGTGATGTCAGCAGCTGCAGAGTGTTTCTGGGAAATGGAGTTGAACAGAGTGAGTAGAGGGGAGTTCAACAGAATGTGATGAACAGACTGTGAACGATGTTTTACCCCGAAAGCCCAGAAGCCAAAGACGATGATGATGAAGTCGACGGTGTCAGCCAGGAACATGAGGACGTAGACATCAGTTACAGCGCTGTATTCTGGTTGGACGAGAGCTCTAAAGAACTGAAGAACAGGACGATAGAGAGACAAACACCTGACAGAGAGTGAGAGAGAGAGCATTATCCATAAAAAGCTGTTTGACACTGGACGATGGTTAGCTCAGGTGTTACCTTACCTGCTAACACAGGTGTTTTTGGATCTTATAAAAACTTCTTGGACTTTCTCCAGCAGCAGATGGACCCTGCTGAGCTGCTGGGCTCTGGAGCTAACACTGCCTACAAAGACACAAAGAAGAAAAACAGAAGCTCATTCATCAGTCTGGTCTGTCCTCTGACTTCTGTCTGCTGCTGCACCACTCACCTGGACTCACCTGGACTCACCTGGACTCACCTGGACCCACCTGGACTCAGCTTTATTTGTACAGCACCTTTCATACATAAACCCAAAGTGCTTCACAAAAGAGCAGGATGAAAACACAAAGAATGTCAAATCCTTAGAATTGACATTCTTTGTGTTTTCATGAAATAAAACAAAATAAAAAGAAGAGATAAAAGAAATGTAAAAACAATGACAAAGGAAAAAGTCAAAGCAGTAAAATCCCTCCTAATTAAAAGCCAGATGAAAGGCAGGTCTTTAGTTTAAAAACACCCAGAGCTCGTGGTGGTCCCATGAGGGACCTTTAAAAGAGAAGGACCTGGGTCCCGTGACGATGGCTGGCTAGAGGACGTGTTTTCACCGAGCTCCCGCTCCCACTCTATTTTAATTATATTTGAGACGGTCTAATGTAACCAGTTTAGCTCATTACATCAACACAGTGTTGTAACAACTTGTAACGGGAAGAAAGGTACCCTCTTAAGTGACGAGATGTCAAAACAGACGAAAATTCAACCACGCAAGTCAACAGCTGCTACAACTGCTAGCCAAACGAGCATGAAGGTAGCAAAACCCTGCCAACAATGGACGCCACAGCTTTAATTCACGAGGTAACTCAGAACTTTAGCGATGTTATGGAAAAAAAACGTTCTAAGTTCTCTGAGAAAAATTTCCACGACCCTGGAAAGCCAGTCCAAACGCATTACCGCGGCTGAACAGAGAGTATCGGATGTGGAGGACACGGTGGCCGGTCTGGAGGCAAGACTCGCCGATGCAGAGAAGAAAGTGAAGGTGATGGCTGATGGCATACATGACATGGAAAACCGGAGCAGGCGGGATAATATCCGCATACTCAATTTGTAAGAGGGCACGCATCTTGGCTGCCCACTGTTGGGCCATGCAGGTTTAGGACAGTCAAACAATGGACTTGGGCCTGCACCTCTGTAAAAGTGTTTCAACAATTGTTGATCGAAGCAGAAACTGTAATTTTTATCTTTGTTGGACCTACGTCCTGAGTTTTAACTGTTTAAAACTCTTGTTGTTGTTTCGGACCGCTGCGTCCTATATGTGTTTAGCGTAACAGCGTTATAACCGGGTATTACTCCTCTGATCAGAAAGGCCAGTGTAAGCCGTATTAACCTGAATTCGGCTATTGGTTTGTTTCTGTGAATGAAGGGAATTACTCCGAGTTGTGGCGCGGGAGTCGGACTGTGATCCGGCCTCTTCAGGCACGCATTTCTCTTTTATTTCCCCTTCTACGAACACACACACACACACACACACACACACACACACACACACACACACACACACACACACACACACACACACACACACACACACACACACACACACACACACACACACACACACACACACACACACACACACACACACACACACACACACACACACACACACACACACACACACACACACACACACACACACACACACACACACACACACACACACACACACACACACACACACACACACACACACACACACACACACACACCCCTTCCACAAGTCTTTGCTTGATAATGTTTGTTGCTTAGGTTAGTTTATAATAGTTATTTGTTTGATTAAGTTCATTGATTTTGGATTGATGTTCTTTGTTTAAATAAATTCTGTTATAATTTAAGAGAGCAGTTGTTTGTGGTTACTGGTGTATTTACATTGTGATATAAGCTGGGTGCGAAGGCTTTGTGTACGGATTTCACGCCTTCATTAAATATAGTTATTCATTATTAATAATATTAGTAATTAAAGAACTAATTTGAGACTGATTTGAGTGATATTTTGGTTATATTTACCTGATTACAGGTTGGTGCCCCAAAACGAGATTAAACATAGTTTAATGATATTTTATTTATATTATTAATAATTAAGTATAATTATTAAAGAATATAACCAAAGTTGACTTGATACAACCCCAACACCACCATTCTCAATCTAGAAGCGAGCCCCGGTACCAAGACCTGTATTAAAATTGGCCGGACACACCGGAGCTCGGGGCTGCGGGGCGCACGCCCTCGCCCGGTGATCATCCGTCTGCACAACTCCAGGGATAAACCGAGGATAATGGCAGCAGTGAGCGCAACGTCTAACCTGGAATACGAAGGACAGCGGATCTTTATACACCAGGATTTATCTTCTGTGGTTCGAGCCCTAATCCACAAGGGCATGCGGTTTAACATGCGCTTCCCGGCTACACTGACAGTGAACTAGAATGGCGCAGAGCAAGTTTGAAACACTGAGAGATGTAGATAACTTTATCAACACACTGGAATAAATCTGGTCAGTAGTCACTTGTTAACCATAGCTCTCTTCTAGCTTGATCTGGGTTAGGGTTACCCTAACATGGACATGATTAATTTCCTTTCTTTTATTACAGCAGTAACTTCATTCTGAAACAGGTCCTAAATATAAGACTGCAATAATCTAAATGCTGACATGGCTAAACTATATTTTGTTTTTCCCAAGTGTGTCTCTTGGTGTGAAGCAGTCTCTCTTTTGTCTGGCTAAAATATTGATAACAATCAAGGGGCCCTCTTCTTTCTCTTGTTCTTTCTCAAATATTATGGCCATAAAAGCTTTATGGTAATTAAATGCCAAATATAAGAGGCATGTAATAACTTTATGTTGTGGGGACGGGAGTGGATATGGAGGGATTTTTATTTTGTTTTGCTTTCTCCCCTCCAGAGGTGATGACTCCTTCTGGCAGAATGTGCTCCTAGAGTAGTACTACCCATCTGGTAGCTTTTTTTTTTTTTTTTTTAAAGATTTATTTTGGGCTTTTTCGTGCCTTTAATGCAGAGAGAGGACAGTGGATAGAGTCTGAAACCAGAGAGAGAGAGGACAGTGGATAGAGTCTGAAACCAGGGAGAGAGAAGACAGTGGATAGAGTCTGAAACCAGAGAGAGAGAGAGGACAGTGGATAGAGTCTGAAACCAGGGAGAGAGAGGACAGTGGATAGAGTCAGAAACCAGAGAGAGAGAGGACAGTGGATAGAGTCTGAAATCAGGGAGAGAGAGAGGACAGTGGATAGAGTCAGAAACCAGAGAGAGAGAGGACAGTGGATAGAGTCTGAAACCAGAGAGAGAGAGGACAGTGGATAGAGTCTGAAACCAGAGAGAGAGAGAGGACAGTGGATAGAGTCAGAAACCAGAGAGAGAGAGGACAGTGGATAGAGTCAGAAACCAGAGAGAGAGAGAGGACAGTGGATAGAGTCTGAAACCAGGGAGAGAGAGGACAGTGGATAGAGTCTGAAACCAGGGAGAGAGAGAGGACAGTGGATAGAGTCTGAAACCAGGGAGAGAGAGGACAGTGGATAGAGTCAGAAACCAGAGAGAGAGAGGACAGTGGATAGAGTCTGAAATCAGGGAGAGAGAGAGGACAGTGGATAGAGTCTGAAACCAGAGAGAGAGAGGACAGTGGATAGAGTCAGAAACCAGAGAGAGAGAGGACAGTGGATAGAGTCTGAAACCAGAGAGAGAGAGAGGACAGTGGATAGAGTCTGAAACCAGGGAGAGAGAGGACAGTGGATAGAGTCAGAAACCAGAGAGAGAGAGGACAGTGGATAGAGTCTGAAATCAGGGAGAGAGAGAGGACAGTGGATAGAGTCTGAAACCAGAGAGAGAGAGGACAGTGGATAGAGTCTGAAACCAGGGAGAGAGAGGACAGTGGATAGAGTCAGAAACCAGAGAGAGAGAGGACAGTGGATAGAGTCAGAAACCAGAGAGAGAGAGGACAGTGGATAGAGTCTGAAACCAGAGAGAGAGAGGACAGTGGATAGAGTCTGAAACCAGAGAGAGAGAGAGAGGACAGTGGATAGAGTCTGAAACCAGAGAGAGAGAGGACAGTGGATAGAGTCTGAAACCAGAGAGAGAGAGAGAGGACAGTGGATAGAGTCAGAAACCAGAGAGAGAGAGAGAGGACAGTGGATAGAGTCAGAAACCAGAGAGAGAGAGGACAGTGGATAGAGTCAGAAACCAGAGAGAGAGAGAGGACAGTGGATAGAGTCAGAAACCAGAGAGAGAGAGAGAGGACAGTGGATAGAGTCTGAAACCAGAGAGAGAGAGGACAGTGGATAGAGTCAGAAACCAGAGAGAGAGAGGACAGTGGATAGAGTCAGAAACCAGAGAGAGAGAGAGGACAGTGGATAGAGTCTGAAACCAGAGAGAGAGAGAGGACAGTGGATAGAGTCTGAAACCAGAGAGAGAGAGGACAGTGGATAGAGTCTGAAACCAGAGAGAGAGAGGACAGTGGATAGAGTCTGAAACCAGGGAGAGAGAGGACAGTGGATAGAGTCTGAAACCAGAGAGAGAGAGAGGACAGTGGATAGAGTCTGAAACCAGAGAGAGAGAGAGAGGACAGTGGATAGAGTCAGAAACCAGAGAGAGAGAGGACAGTGGATAGAGTCAGAAACCAGAGAGAGAGAGAGGACAGTGGATAGAGTCAGAAACCAGAGAGAGAGAGAGGACAGTGGATAGAGTCTGAAACCAGAGAGAGAGAGAGGACAGTGGATGGAGTCTGAAACCAGAGAGAGAGAGGACAGTGGATAGAGTCAGAAACCAGAGAGAGAGAGAGAACAGTGGATAGAGTCTGAAACCAGGGAGAGAGAGAGGACAGTGGATAGAGTCAGAAACCAGAGAGAGAGAGGACAGTGGATAGAGTCTGAAACCAGAGAGAGAGAGGACAGTGGATAGAGTCTGAAACCAGAGAGAGAGAGAGAGGACAGTGGATAGAGTCAGAAACCAGAGAGAGAGAGGACAGTGGATAGAGTCTGAAACCAGAGAGAGAGAGAGGACAGTGGATAGAGTCTGAAACCAGAGAGAGAGAGAGGGGAATGACATGTGGAAAGAGGCCACGGGTGGAAGCGAACCCGGGCCTACCGCTCGAGACGAGAGTCTCAACACATGGGACGCGCCCTAACCATTGCACCACCAGCGTGCCCCAGCTTTTGGTTTTTGTTCTGTTTTGTTACTTTATACACTTCATGCTCTTATGCCGGCTTTATATTTGCATGGTGCTCTGAGCATGGAGAAGGTTCTGGTTCTTCCATCTTTAGGTGATGGATATGTTTATGTCAGCACAGTTTCTATGTCAAATGATACTGAATCGATCTTTTTTTACATACAGTGGGTTATATATCAGGTTAAATTGTCTTATTCTATTTTTTCTTGTCAGATAAACACGCTACATAATGAGTAACATTAAAATTATCACATTAAATGTCAAAGGGATCAATGGGTCAAAGAGACGTAAAATTCTTTCTATGCTCAAAAAAGACAAGGTACAAGTGGCACTATTACAAGAGACCCACCCTACAGACCTTGAACACCTGAAGTTAAAACGTGATTGGGTCGGCCAAATCTTTTATTCCTCATTCAACTCAAAAAGTAGAGGGGTGGCAATTCTCATCCACAAAAATATGAGTTTTAAACTTGAAGAAGTTATTCACGATACAGAAGGAAGGTATGTTGTAATTACTGGGTTTTTATATGGAGAACATGTTCTCATGGGAAGTGCTTATGCCCCCAATACTTTTGACAGCTCATTTTATTCAAAGTTACTGGCTGATATATCTTCTATTTGCCCCCCTTTTGTTATATTAGGAGGAGATTTCAATTGTGGATTGGTTCCAGAAATGGACCACCGTCCATCTAAAACTTTACCTCTATCCAGGATGGCAAAAGCCACAAAGGATCTATGTCTAGATCTAAGCTTATCTGATGCATGGAGAATCAATAATCCTCGAGAGAAAGAGTTTACTTTTCTCTCTCGCCCTCATCGGTCTTTCTCAATAATTGACTATTTATTTGTTTCAAGATCAACACTTGACAGGACTAAATCCTGCTCTATTGATGCATGTGTCCTTTCGGATCATTCATTAGCTTCTATAGAACTCCTACCACCTTATTATGACCCTCTATCTAGACACTGGCGCCTAAATTCATCTCTTCTCAGCGATCCTGAATTTGTAACATATTTAGAAAACAATGGGAACTTTTTATTTTCACTAATGAATCACCTGATGTATCTGCATCTACTTTATGGGAAACAGGCAAGGCTTTCCTGAGGGGGGGCATCATTTCTTATACAGCTGCAAAGAGGGAAAATACACTAGCAAAACAGTTAGAGCTTGAGCAGCAAATTAAAACCTTGGATAGAGTCTTTAAAGCCTCTTCCTCCGTATCTGTATTAAATAAATTAGAAGCCTTAGATCAACTTCTAACCCAAAAAGCAGAATCAGCTATTTTTTTTGCTAAGCATAGATTATTTGAATCTGGAAACAAACCTGGCAGGCTCCTTGCCAGTCTTGCAAAAGGCCGGGCAGGGTCTTGTGTAATCCCATCACTCAAAGATTTCAAGGGGAAACAACATTTTGAAACCAAAGTTACAAGTAAAATAATGAAAACATTTTACCAAAACCTTTACTCTTCTGAGTGTCAAAATACTTACTTAATTTTTTGATAAAATAAATCTCCCAACTCTGAAACAAACAGAAAAGATCTATGCAGACCAATCACAACACAGGAAGTACTAGATACTATTAAATCTCTACAAAGTGGAAAAGCCCCAGGTCCTGACGGGTTTGGCCCTGAATTTTATAAAAAAATGTCCAGGTTGGTGGTTGGACCTTTAACTAAAATGTTTATAGAATCTTTTGAAAGGGGAACACTTCCACCAACTCTAAATATTGCCCACATCTCCTTGATTTAAAAAAAAGATAAATCCTGAGATAGCTGTGCTTCTTATAGACCAATAAGCTTACTCAGAGTTGATAGCAAAATATTATCCAAGCTTCTGGCTCGAAGACTGGAGGAGGTCTTGCCCATCTTGGTTGGGTCAGACCAGACAGGGTTTATAAAAGGTAGGTACTCCCACTCCAATCTCCGTCGGCTACTGAATGTTATACAATTTTCACAAAATACAAAAAAAAGGATTCTTGCTGTTTCATTGGATGCAGAAAAAGCTCTTGATCGGGTGGAGTGGGAGTATCTATTTGATATCCTTAACAGGTTTGGTTTGGGTTCTAGTTTCACTACATGGGTTAAGCTCCTTTATAGATCTCCGTCTGCAAGAGTTCTGGTAAATGGTTCAGTGTCTGAGATGTTCCCTCTGAATAGAGGCACACGGCAGGGCTGTCCCCTTTCGCCGCTTTTATTCGCACTTGTGCTTGAGCCTCTCGCAGAGGCCATTAGAACCCACCGTTGTTTTTCTGGTGTCACATTGGGAGACACAGAATACAGGATCTTGCTCTATGCTGATGATATATTGTTGTTTATTACTAATCCAGAGAGCTCCATACCGGTATTGGAATCGATTATAAGTCAATTTGGCCAAGTTTCAGGTTACAAAATTAATTATGACAAATCAGAGGCCTTGCCTCTCGGAGACTTTGGTGTCCCGGATACCCTTGTTAATTTTCCGTTCAGATGGTCAATTTCAGGCTTTACCTATCTGGGGATTAGAGTATCAGCAGACATAAAAGAATTGTATAAATTAAATTTTATTCCAACTTTGAAAGCAGTTAAAAATGACCTCAATAGATGGTTTGATCTTCCTCTGTCATGGATGGGTAGAATAAGCTTGGTTAAGATGAATGTACTTCCCAGGATGTTGTACCCAATGCAAATGCTGCCACTTAAGATCAATAGAAGAGTTATTGTGGATATCGAAAGATCTCTTTCAAAGTTTATATGGCATGGCAAGAAATCTAGGCTAAAGATGAAGACCTTACAGTGGCCAATAGACAGGGGGGGTCAAGCACTTCCTAACTTTCTCTAGCCTCTAACAGATTCATGGTGCTGTTCCCCTCTCTCTCCTTTCAGTCTCCTCTCAACTGACGCTGGCGAACTGCCAGCAGATGTTAAAAACAACGCTGTCATGTTTAGCACGCTTAGAATCTGGAGAGATATTACTAAACACATTGGCCGAAGAGGTTTCTCATCAGCATTAAAACCTCTGACTCAAAATAAAGCCTTCTCTCCAGGTATAGGGAAAAGTATTTTCAATGACTGGTATTCAAAGGGTCTAAGATTTGTAGCTGATTTATTTCAAAATGGTGATTTTATGTCATTCAATCAACTCAAGACCAAATACAGAATACCAAACAGCCACTTCTTTGGTTTTCTCCAAGTTAGACATTTTGTCCAATCAGATCTCATTATCCCCACTGATCAACCATTGTTGAGTTCAACTGAAAGTTTTCTTCTCAATTTTAATTTAAATGCGCTCAACGACAGAAAAATAATTTCCCTTTTTTATGACAAATTACATCCTATTAATTGTGATAGGGTTGAGAGAACTAGGGAATTATGGGAAAGGGACTTGGAGATTGAATTTAGCACTGAGGCATGGTCAGGTACCTTTGTTTCAGCTAGAAAAATCTTTACATGTAATCGACTCAAAGAGAGTCAATACAGAATATTACATAGACTTCAGCGAACACCACAATTTTTAAACAAAATGAGTCCTCAGATCTCCGCCCTCTGTGTGAAGTGTAAAAAAGAAATAGGAACTTATTATCACTGTGTTTGGCAATGTCCCTTAATATCCAGGTATTGGAAAAATGTTGCCCAGGAGCTTGGCTTAATTTTTCACAAAACAATAAAACTAGAGCCAGCATTGTTTCTCCTGAACTCACCTACGCAACAGTTCTCTCTATCAACAGGACAGCTCGTTCTAATGGGTAAACTTCTGCTCCTAGCGAGGCGATGTATTCTGTTTCAGTGGATTCAGGAGAAGCCTCCATCAGTCATGCAGTGGTACAGAGAAATATTTAAGGTTCTTCCTATGGAACACCTCAGTGCTAAATTAAAGGGAAATAACAACCTATTTTATAATATTTGGCAACCCTTCATAGATTATCTTTCCACTGATCTGGTTGGCTTATTGCAGAAAGGGTGCCCACACTTTATTTTCAAAAATATGTCATAGTCATGTTTTTCCCTTTGACATGTAATTTAGGTAGATAAGATTGTATCTGATATGATATATTTTATTACGACCCATGTAAGTTATTATTATTTTATTAAATATATATATATATATATATTTTTTTTTTTTATTCAGTAATTTGGCTACGTCTGTGCTGTCTTGTTCTGTGTTTGTTATGTTAAAAAATGAATAAAATATGAGAGAGAGAAGGACCTGAGAGAGCGGGCTGGAACATCAGATGAAATAAGACCAGAGATGTATGGAGGAGCAAGGCTGAAGAAAGCTTTGAAAACAATTCAAGAACTTTGAGCCAGTGCAGTTTTTCAAAATGGAGTTACATGATTGTATTTGTTTTTTCTTGTGAGGACTCTGGCTGTGGCGTTCTCAACACCTTGCAGTTAAAAAAGGGAATTGCAATAATCAATACGACTGGTGATAAAAGCATGAATTAAAATGTCTTTCTGCGATTAAAACGGTCTAACTTTTGCAATGTTTCTTAGATGAAAGAAGGATGTGCTTTTGACTTTGTTCAAATGAGGATTAAGTTTGTAATGTGTCACGAGCTGCATTTGAAGTTTCTCTCTGGCAGCTTTGGCTCCCACTAAAAAAAAACAGTTTTGTCTTTGTTACTATGATTAATAGTGTACTATGAATAAAGTACACTATGATTGAAGTGCACTATGAACGAAGTACACTATGACTGAAGTGCACTATGATTAAAGTGCACTATGATTGAAGTGCACTATGATTGAAGTGCACTATGATTAAAGTGCACTATGATTAAAGTGCACTATGATTAAAGTACACTATGATTGAAGTGCACTATGATTGAAGTGCACTATGAATAAAGTACACTATGATTAAAGTGTATTATGATTGAAGTGCACTAAGAATAAAGTGCACTATGAATAAAGTGCACTATGAATAAAGTGCACTAAGAATAAAGTGCACTATGAATAAAGTGCACTATGAATAAAGTGCACTATGAATAAAGTGCACTATGATTGAAGTGTACTATGATTGAAGTGTACTATGAAAGTGCACTATGATTGAAGTGTACTATGATTAAAGTGTACTATGAATGAAGTACACTATGATTGAAGTGTACTATGATTAAAGTGCACTATGAATAAAGTGCACTATGAATAAAGTGTACTATGATTGAAGTGCACTATGAATAAAGTGCACTATGAATAAAGTGTACTATGAATAAAGTACACTATGATTGAAGTGTACTATGATTGAAGTGCACTATGAATAAAGTACACTACGATTGAAGTGTACTATGATTGAAGTGCACTATGGATTAAGTCTACTTAATGATTGACCATCTGTGAGTGTGCTGCAGTAACCCTTTTGGTGAAGGCAACATGATACATCACAGGCAACAGCCTGGTACAAAAAAAGTTATGGTCTCCAGATCTCATAGGCTGAAGGTTTATACAACTTACCTGTTTACATCATATAAAGGCCTAAAGTGATGTGAATTTAGGGCGCGTGGCATCTTTGAGTTACACATGGTTGTTTTTATTGGGTAGGAGTGATGACATCACTGAGACAACGACCATGTTTTATACAGACCGAGGTGTGAGTTTGTGGTGTGTTGTGCCTTTAAAAGAGGCAGGCAAGATCACGTCTTTCTAAATGTATGAGTAGTTAAGTTGTGTTCAATTCCTACCTGCAGAAGAGCGCAGCTGGGCGGAGCTAGATAGCGTCTGTTGTCTGCCTCGCTGTCGCAAAGTGTGGGTGGGGTCAAAAGAGGTTGCACTGTGGCCTGAGGTGGCTTGGTTGTCATGGTGATGGAGATAGTCTGGCTCTGTAGAAACAGTCTGGTCCCAAAGGCCGTGGCACTGTGGGGGTAGAGGAGAAGTGTGTTTTGATCAAACATGAAGCAAAGTTACTTTTGAAAGTATACTTCTTTTAAACTGAGCATGTCCGTGTGTCTACCTTGAGGATGGCACGGTGATAGAAGAGGGTGAGCAGCTGCAGCAGGTCGTACAGGACGTAGCCCTCCTTCTTCTCCACGCCCAGGATGTTGGGTGGGTGGAAGGGTTTGGAGCGGTCCAGCTCCAGTTTCTGGTTGAAGGGAAAGAAACCGAACTGGAAGAAGTACTTGATGACGATGGTGACCTGAGGACAGACAACAGGGAGTCAATCTGCTGACTGATCAGAAGTGATGGAGGTGACAGCGGTGCAGTGGTGGGCACCTCGGTGTAGATGATAGCAGTCATCCAGAAGGTCTTACTGGGCCGAGGGACGGACAGCGTGGCCCAGAGGAACACAAGCACAGGAAGTACAAGTGTCAGGCAGCTGGCGGACACCATGTGGTTCAGCACGATGACGAGGTAACACACCGTTTCTGACCTGAGGGAGGGACCGTCTCAGTATCTCAGCAGCTTGCACACACCCGTTATTTTGACGAGTCAGCTTACCTGGCAGCCAAGATGTTGTAGAGGGCGTAGGCCAGCTGGAGCAGCTGGTGTTGGTTTCCATAGAAACGGTCTGACACCTCCAGATGGTCAGCGTAGAATGTCCTGAAACAGAGAGTGAAGCTTGAACATCAGCAGGATGAAGGTGATCGTTCCCCTTGACTCACCTGGGACTCACCTGTTCCTCAGCAGCTCACTGGCTGTCAGTTCCTGAGTGTGAGAGTCAGACAGGAAGTCACACCTCTCCCCACTCCTCCTCCCATGCTCCTCCTCCTGCAGTTCCAGACTGAGACTGTAAGATGGGGGGAGGGGGAGAAAGGAGGGGGAGGTTGGAGAGGAGAGGGGGGAGTTACCGATGAAGGTTCGAGTCCGCTGAGAGTCAACAGGAAGTGGCTGACCTGAATCTTCAGTGCTGTACAAAGAGACAGAGACAATTACTGATACCATATAACTGATCTAATGCTAAGCTAATGCTAAAATAATCTTCAACTGACTAAACACTAATCAAAGTAGCTATCTTAAAATGCTAACATGCCAACACCTTTAGCTGTACATTAGGGTTCCTCATGAACACCAACCTGTGGGTCCGACTCATCGTCTCTCCTTCTGAAGAGGACCATGAACATTTGACTCTATCCATCCTGCACAGTTTGGGTCGCCATCGGTTAGTCACAAGGCATTCTGGGTAACCTTCACCTTGAACAGGTGGGTTGCCCTCTAAACTCTCTGACCTCTCTACTCTAACTCCTGACAATGGGTCCTCTGCTGTTTCGTTTTCTGGGTCATCCGCTCTTGTTTCTGGTGCTGGTTCTGGTTCTGGTTCTGGTTCTGGTTCTGGTTCTGGTCCTGGTCCTGGTCCTGATTCCGATTCAGGTTCAGGTTTGGTTTCAGGTGTAGTTTCACCTGGACCGTCTATTCCTGACTCTAGTTCTGGTTTTGGACCTCCTCCTGATGCTGATTCAGATTCAGGATTCTCTCCTGGTTTCATTTCTTTGTCTGTATCAGGACTCACTCCTCCCTCCCCTTCCTCTGCCTCTCTTCCTGCTGAGTTTTCCCCTGCAGCCTCATGGGTAATGGAGTCCAGACCAGACTCTGTGGAGGTGTGTATCATCTGTTCTTGGTAGTAGAGGTGGATGGCGTCTCTGCTGGGAACGAGACCCTGAACAAACAAACAAACCATCATGAAACAGGAAACAGCTTTGTTGTAGTTCTATCTTATCCATCCTCCATCCTGGTTGTAGTTCTATCATATCCGCCTGCTGTACCTGCTTAGCCTGCTGCATTAGCATGCAGCGCTCTATGCGGAGAACAGCTGAGATGTCAATGTGTTCCTGACACAGACCGCTGAGCCAGGTGGTCAGAGAGTCCAGGAGAGCCGACAGCAGAACCCAACAGAACCTCAGCGTGTTGGAGAACCGACGCAGCACGGTGTCTGAAACACACGGGTCACCTGACGTTAAACAACGCATCGTGTTTTACCATTATTAGACTTTACTTAATAAAAGTGAAAGCGTTTAGAATCCGTTCCAAACCTTAACTTCAACATTTCATTTGGCCCGTATGTTTCCATCCATCACACTCAAGAACAAACTGTTTACTTTTTACATTATTCTTTCTTTATGTTTTACAAGCTTCACTGCCTTTTGGATGTGTAATTTGAAATGTGTGTGTGCTATCTTGTTGTTTATGTGAAGTGTTTAAACACTTATCCTTTTACACAAACTTAGTTCTATGAAATAAAATAATAATAAACCTATTTGAAATGAATCAAACAGGCTAACAGGCTAACAGGCTAAGAGCCCTCGTTCAGTTGGAACTATAAAAAAAACACTGATTCTTCGAATGTGTTACAGAGTGGAGCATCTGCACTTACAAAGGACCTTTGATTGCATCCTCCTACCTGGTTCCTCCTCTTCCTCCTCTTGCTCCTCCTCCTCGTTCTCCTCTGTGACCTCTATGAGTCCAGCAGCTGCAGAGGGGAGGAGTCATTGTAAGCTGCGTCAGGTTAAAACTGTATGCAGATGACTCTGTTCTCTTAATGACCCTTAAAGGAAAACAGGAAGTCTGAACTCCTGCTTCCTGTAGTCACAGAGAAACGTTTGAATGTCAGAACAAGCTCTGATCTGAAAACTAGGAAGGTTTTGTCAGCTAGGTGGGTAAATCAAAACTTGCTTTGAGTAGATATTGATAGTAGGTCGTTGTCAGACTTTGTTTGGACTGAGACTTAAGTTTCATTCTCTGAGCATCAACAGGAGAGGCAGTTGACGCGTGTCACACCCTCTGTTGATTGCAAGCTGAAAATCTGGGGCGGGATTTTCACGAAAATCCAAACTTAAAAGAGTCTGAATCCGAAACTGCAGAACAAGCTCTGATCTGAAAACTAGGACGTGTCTGACGCTTCAGCGTGGACCCATCCACGACTACTACTTTGCCTATTTTCTCTGGTCATCTGCTAAACGCAACATGTGCTACAAAGAAATCTCTGTCATTCATGGGAACCGGAAAAGACACATCTGTCATAGACGACGAAATCTTTACAACTTGGCTCTGCTTAAGAAAGCCACTTCTACCCACCCTTCACTTACTTTTGGCTAGTGATGTGTCGGTCATGAATGATTCGTTCAAAACGAACAAATCATCTGGGTGAACGAACTGAACTGAATCACTTACTGAAAAGAGTCGTTCATTTCTCAACTTCAGTTGCGCTCTCCTCTCTCCCGTCTCGTGTCTCTCTCTCCAGACCGTAAGAGTCTCTCAAAGCCCGCCCTCCCTCTCCCTTTCATGTCAGTGATACCTACTGACTGAACCAACAGGACGGAGTCGGTCAGGAGCTCTGAGTCGCTAAAGCTTGCCCCTACTTCTCCCTCTCATGTCTCCAAAATTGAGGAAGTAGAAAATATATTATTTAACATTTAGGTGTCGCGAAAATGTTTGTGCTTTTTATATCTGTTGTCAGTTTACAAACGGCTTTTATATCCAACTTAATTTAACTCAGCTGACTGTTTTAACATCTACTAACGATCATGTTTCAGTCAGTACAGTGTGTGTGTGTGACTGAGGCTGGTGACTCGCAGTCTCGCTTGTTCACGTTCACTGAACGAACTGAGAGGAAGAGCTCCGACGTGAATTACTGAATGAACTGAGAGGAGAAGAGTGACTCGGAGGCGGAGCTCCCGTTCATTTCGTTCAGTGAACGAACTGAACGAGAGCTCCGACATGAATCACTGAACGAACTGAGAGGAAGAGCGGAGCTCTCGTTCAGTTCGTTCAGTGAACGAGCTGAATGAGAGCTCCGCCTCCTCTCTCTCCCTCTCAGTCAGACAGTCATTGAGTGATTTGTGTACTGAACGTACTAAACAGAACGGTCGGGGAAAATAAATGTGATTGTTTTAGCAGCTTTCAGTTTGCAAACTGTGGCTTTATCCAACTAAATTCTCAGCTCATTGGTTTATTATTCACCACCGGCTGTTCTCAGAACGATCGCGAGCAGAACTAAACGTTCGGCCGTGTTTCAGCTTATTAAAATCTGATTCACAGACAGAGCTGCAGAGAAGTACTGAACGATTCGGTGAACGAATCTTTTGAACGAATCACTTTTCTGAACTGATTCTACTGATTCAGTACACTGAAAAGAACTGCTTTTCACATCACTACTTTTGGCCTCTGGAACTGTCAATCTGCTGTGAATAAAACTGAATTCATCCA
Source organism: Labrus bergylta (assembly GCF_963930695.1). Taxonomy (NCBI): domain Eukaryota; kingdom Metazoa; phylum Chordata; class Actinopteri; order Labriformes; family Labridae; genus Labrus; species Labrus bergylta. Next base: position 135,550 of record NC_089214.1, on the reverse strand, counting down.
AGCACTTGCAAAAATGTCAGACATTCAGGCACTTGCCCTTACTGAAACCTGGATCCGCCCAGAAAATACACCAGCTGCTCTTTCTGTTGACACAGTGTTCTCACACACACCCCGCTCTGTTGGACGTGGAGGTGGTACAGGTATCCTCATTTCTAATACCTGGAAATTCAATAAACTCTTCCCACTGAGCAACAACTCCTCATTTGAATATCACACAATCTTACAATCTGGTTACTGCTCCTATTAAAATGTACATTGCTATCATTTACCGCCCACCAGGGTGTAATCTGAATGATTTTGTTGTGGAACTGGACATGCTACTCTCAGAAATCCCTGATGATGGAACACCACTGATTGTAATGGGAGACATGAATGTACACACTGATAAAGCCCAGGCAACAGAGTTCCTTGCTCTCCTATCCTCATTTGACCTCATGCAGGTCCCAACTCCTCCTACCCACAAAGCTGGCAACACTCTTGATTTAATCCCGACTTGGAACTGCTCGACAGCAAACCTGACTGTCACCCCTCTACATCTATCAGACCACTTCTTTATTTAATTCACAATCTCCTGCTGGAACTCCCTCAGCCACAAATGGTGTCATACCACCAAAACATGCGATCGCTCAAGCCAGCTCAGCTGTCTAACCAGGTAATGGCTGCCATGCCTGCCCAAAAGGTCTTTACCGCACTCTCTACAGACGAGGCTACAGACACTCTCTCTACAGACACACTCGCTACAGACGAGGCTACAGACACACTCTCTACAGAAGAGGCTACAGACGCACTCTCTACAGACGAGGCTACAGACACACTCTCTACAGATGAGGCTACAGACACACTCTCTACAGAAGAGGCTACAGACACACTCGCTACAGACGAGGCTACAGACACTCTCTCTACAGACGAGGCTACAGACACTCTCTCTACAGACACACTCGCTACAGACGAGGCTACAGACACTCTCTCTACAGACGAGGCTACAGACACTCTCTCTACAGACACACTCGCTACAGACGAGGCTACAGACACTCTCTCTACAGACACACTCGCTACAGACGAGGCTACAGACACTCTCTCTACAGACGAGGCTACAGACACACTCTCTACAGACGAGGCTACAGACACACTCTCTACAGACACACTCTCTACAGACGAGGCTACAGACACACTCTCTACAGACACACTCTCTACAGACGAGGCTACAGACACACTCTCTACAGACACACTCGCTACAGACGAGGCTACAGACACTCTCTCTACAGACACACTCGCTACAGACGAGGCTACAGACACTCTCTCTACAGAAGAGGCTACAGACGCACTCTCTACAGACGAGGCTACAGACACACTCTCTACAGAAGAGGCTACAGACACACTCTCTACAGACGAGGCTACAGACACGCTCTCTACAGACACACTCTCTACAGACGAGGCTACAGACACTCTCTCTACAGACACACTCTCTACAGACGAGGCTACAGACACACTCTCTACAGACACACTCTCTACAGAAGAGGCTACAGACACACTCTCTACAGACGAGGCTACAGACAAACTCTCTACAGACACACTCTCTACAGACGAGGCTACAGACACACTCTCTACAGACGGGGCTACAGACACACTCTCTACAGACGAGGCTACAGACACACTCTCTACAGACGAGGCTACAGACACACTCTCTACAGACACACTCTCTACAGACGGGGCTACAGACACTCTCTACAGACGAGGCTACAGACACACTCTCTACAGACGAGGCTACAGACACACTCTCTACAGACGAGGCTACAGACACACTCTCTACAGACACACTCTCTACAGACGAGGCTACAGACACACTCTGCTCCACACTAACCTCATCTCTGAACAAGCTCTGCCCTCTGGTGTCCAAACCCGCTCACAAAACCCACCCTCGCCCATGGCTCACAGAAGTCATAAGAGAGCAAAGAGCAGGGCTGAGGTCAGCAGAGAGAAAATGACAAAAATCCAAACAGTCCGCTGACCTCAATGACTATAAGCAAAGACTTGTCTCATTCTCCTCCAGCTTGAAAACGGCCAAGACAACATATTATCAGATGCAATGCCACAGATACAAGAAAAATGTTTTCTGCTTTTAACTCACTGCTTCAACCACCTCCTCCACCCTCCAATCTGTTCACACCAGACATGTTTGCCTCGTATTTTACTGAAAAGGTTGCAACCATCAGTAACCAGTTTTCTGAGCCTGACCAACTCAGCCCGAAGGCACCAACCAAAAGTGCCTCACTCGACTCATTCTCCTCTCTGACTGAGGATGAAGTCTCTAAGCTTGTGCTAGACTCTCGGCCCACCACCTGTCCTCTGGACCCAATACCATCAAGCCTCCCGCAGACCATTTCCTCTCTGCTTACTGCTGCACTTAAGCATATCATCAACTCCTCTCTGTCAACGGGTGTGTTCCCCACCACATTCAAGCAATCTCGGGTCACCCCTCTGCTCAAAAAACCCACACTAAACCCAGCCCAGGCTGAAAACTACAGACCGGTTTCTCTTCTGCCCTTTCTGCTAGACCTGTCTGCTGCCTTTGACACAGTCAACCATCAAATCCTCCTGTCCACGCTCTCTGAACATCTCAGGATCTGCCCTCTGCTGGTTCGTGTCCTACCTCTCTGGGCGATCCTTTAGAGTGTCGTGGAAGGGAGAAGTGTCCAAAGCGCACAGCTTATCCACAGGGGTACCTCAAGGGTCAGTGCTTGGTCCCCTTCTCTTCTCCACATACACAAGCTCACTTGGTTCTCATGGCTTCTCATACCACTGCTATGCTGACGATACCCAGCTCTTCCTCTCATTCCCGCCAGACGATGTTACAGTCTCTGCAAGAATCTCATCATGCCTTGCTGATATCTCTAAATGGATGAATGAACGGCTCCTTCAACTCAATCTTTCAAAGACTGAGCTCCTTGTCATCCCAGCCAGTCCCTCTATGCAACCACAGATCAATATCCAGCTTGGAACAACCAAACTCATGCTCACAAAGTCTGCCCGGAACCTGGGTGTCATGATTGATGACCAGCTAACTTTTAAGGTTCAAGTAGCTTCGATTGCCCGGTCATGTCGATTTGCCCTGTACAACATCAGGAAGATCAGACCTTACCTGTCAGAACACGCTATACAGCTCCTGGTACAGGCTCTTGTGATATTACACATCGACTATTGCAACTCTCTACTGGCAGGTCTTCCTACATGCACTATCAAACCTCTGCAAATGATACACAATGCAGCAGCACATCTGGTCTTCAACCTTCCTAAAAGAGCACATGTTACTCCGCTGTTCATCTCCTTACACTGGCATCAAATTTGAAACTCTGCTGCTCGCTTACAAAACAGCGACTAAAACGGCTCCTCCTTAGTTTAACTCTCTCATCCAGGTCTACACTCCCTCCCCCCCACTACGCTCTGCCAATGAAAGGCATCTGATCCAACCTTCACAACAGGGTCCTAAGTCTCTGACTAGACTCTTCTCCTCTGTCGCCCCCCGGTGGTGGAATGAACTTCCAAACTCCATTCGATCTGCAGAGTCCCTCTGCACCTTTAAGAAAAAGCTAAAGACCCAGCTCTTTCATGAATACCTACTAACTTAATGATGATGGTTTCGATATCATTGATGATGATGATGGTTGTCACGATTGTTTTTGTTTGATAACGATGACTTATAAGATGGTTTCTATACTGATTAGAGCTCTCAAGAACTGCTGTCAATGTTGTGCTTTGCCTCTGGTCACTTCCTGTCAGCACCTGTGTGTCCAATCAGACTCAAAGCTGATCGTTTGCTCTTACTCACATTGTTCCTTTTTTCTAGATCCCTGCTTGTGTTGTACTTACTCTCTGATGTACGTCGCTTTGGATAAAAGCGTCTGCTAAGTGAATTGTAGAATTGTAGAATGTCGAGAAGTTCATTTGATTTAATCTCTAATCTGCAAAAGATTGTTCTGGTGGAACGCGGAGTGATCTGATCTGAATGTGAGGGTGATGGGGGGGGGGGCTTCAATAAATCGATGTTTTTAGTTTGGACGACAGAACTATCAGAGTAAAGAATAAATGAACATGATTCAGACGTCATCCTGCTCACCTCCTCGGGGCTCCTCCTTCCTGCTCCTTGGTTCACAGGAAGTCTTCTTCCTCAGTTTTTTTTGGTTTATGCGCGCTCTCATAGCTGTTCTGGAGTCTGTAATCCAGGCGTGATAGACAAACTGGCAAACAGACAAAAGATGACATCACATGGTTTTTCACCTTGACAGACTTGGATCCCATTTGTGCTCAGATCTTTGTGAGGCTGCTCCTGTCCCATCCACAGCACAGAGGGGGGAATGAAATGCGGGAAAGGAGCCCAATGGTTGGATTCGAGCCCGGGCCAACCGCTTGGAGGACTACAGCCTCTATACATAACGAACCACTTGTGTATGTTGGATCAGCTGATTCAAATGAAGAAATTTTATATAAACTTTGACCGGTCAATCACACAACAAAAACATCAGCTTCTTAAAATGTGAGTTCTTTAGAGGCCATGATACTCAGAAAACATTACACAAAATCTACCACAGCAGACACAATCTACACATCTGTCAGACCAACACAGCAGCTACAATCTACACATCTGTCAGACCACTACAGCAGCTACAATCTACACATCTGTCAGACCACTACAGCTACAATCTACACATCTGTCAGACCACTACAGCTACAATCTACACATCTGTCAGACCACTACAGCAGCTACAATCTACACATCTGTCAGACCACCACAGCTCCAATCTACACATCTGTCAGACCACCACAATCTTCACATCTGTCAGACCACCACAGCAGCTCCAATCTACACATCTGTCAGACCACCACAATCTTCACATCTGTCAGACCACCACAGCAGCTCCAATCTACACATCTGTCAGACCACCACAATCTTCACATCTGTCAGACCACAACAGCAGCTACAATCTACACATCTGTCAGACCACCACAATCTTCACATCTGTCAGACCACAACAGCAGCTACAATCTACACATCTGTCAGACCACCACAATCTTCACATCTGTCAGACCACAACAGCAGCTACAATCTACACATCTGTCAGACCACCACAATCTTCACATCTGTCAGACCACAACAGCAGCTACAATCTACACATCTGTCAGACCACTACAGCTCCAATCTACACATCTGTCAGACCACCACAATCTTCACATCTGTCAGACCACAACAGCAGCTACAATCTACACATCTGTCAGACCACCACAATCTTCACATCTGTCAGACCACAACAGCAGCTACAATCTACACATCTGTCAGACCACCACAATCTACACATCTGTCAGACCAACACAGTAGCTACAATCTACACATCTGTCAGACCACCACAGCTACAATCTACACATCTGTCAGACCACTACAGCAGCTACAATCTACACATCTGTCAGACCACCACAGCTACAATCTACACATCTGTCAGACCATCACAGCTACAATCTACACATCTGTCAGACCACCACAGCTACAATCTACACATCTGTCAGACCATCACAGCTACAATCTACACATCTGTCAGACCGCCACAGCAGCTACAATCTACACATCTGTCAGACCACCACAGCAGCTACAATCTACACATCTGTCAGACCGCCACAGCAGCTACAATCTACACATCTGTCAGACCACCACAGCTGCTACAATCTACACATCTGTCAGACCACCACAGCTACAATCTACACATCTGTCAGACCACCACAGCAGCTACAATCTACACATCTGTCAGACCACCACAGCTACAATCTACACATCTGTCAGACCACCACAGCTACAATCTACACATCTGTCAGACCACCACAGCAGCTACAATCTACACATCTGTCAGACCACCACAGCTACAATCTACACATCTGTCAGACCACTACAGCAGCTACAATCTACACATCTGTGTATCAAAAATCACTTTTAAATGAAAGAGATAACGCTGATAATTAACATTGAACGGATTAAGGACGTATTCAGCATCTCTGATTCTACTCACCTGTTATCTGAAGAGTCTGAGCAGATCACAACACAATCACCACACTCACCTGGAAGGCTGATTTCTCAGGTGGCTCCTCCCCTTTTTTCTCCTCCTCCTCCTCCTCCTCCTCACTGTCAGTCTCAAACAGGTAATAATCCCCACTCCTTACCACTGCAGACAGACAGACAGACAGGCAGTCAGTCAGTCAGTCAGACAGACAGACAGGCAGTCAGACAGACAGACAGACAGTCAGACAGACACACAGACAGACAGGCAGTCACACAGACAGACAGACAGACAGACAGACAGACACACACAGACAGACAGACAGGCAGTCAGACAGACAGACAGACAGTCAGACAGACACACAGACAGACAGGCAGTCACACAGACAGACAGACAGACAGACAGACACACACAGACAGACAGACAGACAGACAGACAGACAGACAGAGAGACAGACAGACAGACAGACAGTCAGACAGACAGACACACAGACAGACAGGCAGTCACACAGACAGACAGACAGGCAGTCAGACAGACACACAGACAGACAGACAGGCAGTCAGACAGACAGACAGACAGACAGTCAGACAGACACACAGACAGACAGGCAGTCACACAGACAGACAGACAGACAGACAGACAGACAGACAGACACACACACACACAGACACACAGACAGACAGACAGGCAGTCAGACAGACAGACAGACACACAGACAGACAGACAGGCAGTCAGACAGACAGACAGACAGAAAGGTCATGTAACTCACTTGAGGCGTGGTTTACCCAGGGCCTCCACCACTCCTTCTGTCTCTGTCCCTTCTTCTTATTCTCTTGACCTTTAAGGCACATCAACAGTTAAACTTTGATTGACAGCTGTGTATCACACACTGTCTCCACGGCAACAGCTTTGTTTACACACCATCAGTACGGAAGCCTTCTTGGGTCAAACTCAACATCTTCTCTTTTCCTCTGCGGAACTTCTGCTGTCGAGATTTAATCCTCTCCATCCTAAAGGAACACACACAAGTCCAAGTCAGGTAGACAGGTTCTAGTCCAACTAGTCCCCCCAGTCTCTGTAGAGTCTACATTCTCTCTAGTGGTCTCTATAGTTCCTCTAATCCCCCCAGTCTCTGTAGAGTCTACATTCTCTCTAGTGATCTCTATAGTTCTTCTAGTCCCCCCAGTCTCTGTAGAGTCTACATTCTCTCTAGTGGTCTCTATAGTTCCTCTAGTCCCCCCAGTCTCTGTAGAGTCTACATTCTCTCTAGTGGTCTCTATAGTTCCTCTAGTCCCCCCAGTCTCTGTAGAGTCTACATTCTCTCTAGTGGTCTCTATAGTTCCTCTAGTCTCTCTAATCTAACTAGTCCCCCCAATCTCTCTAGAGTCTAGATTCTCTCTAGTGTTCTCTATAGTTCCTCTTGTCTCTATACTTCCTCTACGCTTTCTAGTTCCTCAGTTTATTTAGTCCCTCTAGTCTCTAGCTAGTCCCTCTAGTCTCTCTAGGTAAATGTGTGCAAACATTCAGCTGGTCTGAGTCTGTTGGTCTGCTCATAATGGTCTAGACCTGAAGGTCTGAACTGATGTGTCTGGACCTGTTGGGCTACTGCTGAGTGTCTGAACCTGATTGTCTGAACCTGATGTTCTGGACCTGATTGTCTGGACCTAATGGTCTGGACCTGAGGGCTTATACCCGATGGTCTGGACCTCATGTTCTGGACATGATGGTCTGAATCTGATGGTTGGTCTGGGTTTGAGTCTTACTGTCTCTTCAGCAGATCCATGGACGTCTTCTCATCCTCGAGTCTGGCCCTGACAGCTTTCACTGTGGACGCCTGGAAGAGCTCCGCCCCCCTGCAACACACATGCCGTCACATCATGTTGATGTGTCATCAATCAATCAATCAATCAATTTTTATTTGTCAACTCATAACAAGTGTTATCTCGAGACACAAAAAGGAGGTAAAAGACCTTACTCATTGTTATCTTACAAAAAGCAGGTAAAAGACCTTACTCATTGTTATATAACGAAGACCCGGTCTATCCATCATGAGCACTTTAGCAAAGCAGCAAAAGTTACAGTGATAAGAAAAAACGTTCTTATTAAAAGGCAGAAATCTTCGGCTGGATCCCCGGCTCATGACGAAACAGCCTTCACAGGTCTAGACTGCACCGGGGTTGGAAAGGGATAGGGGGAGAGATGGGATGAGATGCAGGAAGAGGGATAGGGAGCAAGGGGGTGGGGGGAGGCAAGCCGTCTGAACCGTATGTGTGTGTATGTGTGTGTGTGTACCTGGAGGCCAGTAGTTGTGTGTGTTGCAGGTCCAGGACCACAAACAGGAAGTAGTTGCTCCTGAAGACTCGTCTCTGCAGTAACAGGAAACAGAAACATACACCGTCCCAGATGATCCCCGCCTCGTCGCTCGGCAACTCACACTGTTTACTGCTCTGCTGCTCCGCTGCACCAAGTTAAACAAACATAAACAAAAACAAGTAAACAACACAGGTAGACAGAGAGACAGACAGTGAGACAGGTAGATGGACAGACATACGTTTAGTGTATCCTTTGATGGTGCAGGCCAATGAGAAGAGCTGAATCAACCAACAGTGATTCAAGACCAACGACTTAATGAAACCACAGGCCAGGATCTGAGAGAGAGACACGCGCACACGCACACGCACACGCACACGCACACGCACACGCACACGCACACACCTCTTAGTTCTCAAAAAATAATAATTATAAAAATATTCTTGATCGGGTAATGACTTATCTCACCGACAGAATATTCTTCATGGTGATGACGAACACGTTGTAACCAATCAGACAGTCCCAGTACAACAGGATGGATCTGACTGGTTTCAGCAGCAAGTCTCCGCCCACCAGCAGGAAGTAGAAACAGGCCACCAGGTAACCCATACAGAAGATACTGATCCTAGAACAGGAAGTAGACACCTGTCACAAGGACATACTGATCCTAGAACAGGAAGTAGACACCTGTCACCAGGACAGGACATACTGATCCTAGAACAGGGTAGACACCTGTCACCGGGACAGGACATACTGATCCTAGAACAGGAAGTAGACACCTGTCACCGGGACAGGACATACTGATCCTAGAACAGGAAGTAGACACCTGTCACCGGGATAGGACATACTGATCCCAGAACAGGAAGTAGACACCTGTCACCGGGACAGGACATATTGATCCTAGAACAGGGTAGACACCTGTCACCGGGACAGGACATACTGATCCTAGAACAGGGTAGACACCTGTCACCGGGATAGGACATACTGATCCCAGAACAGGAAGTAGACACCTGTCACCGGGACAGGACATACTGATCCTAGAACAGGAAGTAGACACCTGTCACCGACCCAGGACATACTGATCCCAGAACAGGAAGTAGACACCTGTCACCGGGATAGGACATACTGATCCCAGAACAGGAAGTAGACACCTGTCACCGGGACAGGACATACTGATCCTAGAACAGGAAGTAGACACCTGTCACCGACCCAGGACATACTGATCCCAGAACAGAAAGTAGACACCTGTCACCGACCCAGGACATACTGATCCCAGAACAGGAAGTAGACACCTGTCACCGGGACAGGACATACTGATCCCAGAACAGGAAGTAGACACCTGTCACCGGGACAGGACATACTGATCCTAGAACAGGAAGTAGACACCTGTCACCGACCCAGGACATACTGATCCTAGAACAGGAAGTAGACACCTGTCACCGGGATAGGACATACTGATCCCAGAACAGGAAGTAGACACCTGTCACCGGGACAGGACATACTGATCCTAGAACAGGAAGTAGACACCTGTCACCGGGACAGGACATACTGATCCTAGAACAGGAAGTAGACACCTGTCACCGGGATAGGACATACTGATCCCAGAACAGGAAGTAGACACCTGTCACCGGGACAGGACATACTGATCCCAGAACAGGAAGTAGACACCTGTCACCGGGACAGGACATACTGATCCCAGAACAGGAAGTAGACACCTGTCACTGGGACAGGACATACTGATCCCAGAACAGGAAGTAGACACCTGTCACCGGGACAGGACATACTGATCCTAGAACAGGAAGTAGACACCTGTCACCGACCCAGGACATACTGATCCCAGAACAGGAAGTAGACACCTGTCACCGGGATAGGACATACTGATCCCAGAACAGGAAGTAGACACCTGTCACCGGGACAGGACATACTGATCCTAGAACAGGAAGTAGACACCTGTCACCGGGACAGGACATACTGATCCTAGAACAGGAAGTAGACACCTGTCACCGGGATAGGACATACTGATCCTAGAACAGGAAGTAGACACCTGTCACCAGGACATACTGATCCTAGAACAGGAAGTAGACACCTGTCACCGGGATAGGACATACTGATCCTAGAACAGGAAGTAGACACCTGTCACCGGGATAGGACATACTGATCCTAGAACAGGAAGTAGACACCTGTCACCGGGACAGGACATACTGATCCCAGAACAGGAAGTAGACACCTGTCACCGGGATAGGACATACTGATCCTAGAACAGGAAGTAGACACCTGTCACGGGGACAGGACATACTGATCCTAGAACAGGAAGTAGACACCTGTCACCAGGACATACTGATCCTAGAACAGGAAGTAGACACCTGTCACCGACCCAGGACATACTGATCCTAGAACAGGAAGTAGACACCTGTCACCGGGACAGGACATACTGATCCTAGAACAGGAAGTAGACACCTGTCACCGGGACAGGACATACTGATCCTAGAACAGGAAGTAGACACCTGTCACCGACCCAGGACATACTGATCCTAGAACAGGAAGTAGACACCTGTCACCGGGACAGGACATACTGATCCTAGAACAGGAAGTAGACACCTGTCACCGGGACAGGACATACTGATCCTAGAACAGGAAGTAGACACCTGTCACCAGGACATACTGATCCTAGAACAGGAAGTAGACACCTGTCACCGGGATAGGACATACTGATCCTAGAACAGGAAGTAGACACCTGTCACCGGGACAGGACATACTGATCCCAGAACAGGAAGTAGACACCTGTCACCAGGACATACTGATCCTAGAACAGGAAGTAGACACCTGTCACCGGGATAGGACATACTGATCCTAGAACAGGAAGTAGACACCTGTCACCGACCCAGGACATACTGATCCTAGAACAGGAAGTAGACACCTGTCACCGGGACAGGACATACTGATCCTAGAACAGGAAGTAGACACCTGTCACCGGGACAGGACATACTGAGCCTACATTTTGGGGAAACATGTTAAAAATGTTTAAGGTACCTGTTGCTCCACCCACTCACCTGGTGGTCCCAGTGATGAAGATGACAGTGAGGACAAACCAGAACATGTAACAGAAGATGATCACCTTCATCATATCCAGATAAGACCTGCACAGCCAGAGGTCAGGGGTCAGACAGAGAAACAGGTCAACAGGAAGACAGAGTGACAGGTGCACAGAGGGCAGTGTTTACCTGCACATCATAAAGTCAGGGACCGTACTGACATGAAGCTTTCGGATTGGATCACAGACATGTCCTTCATCTTCATCCAGCTCACAGTTATCTCCTGCAAGGAGCTGAACCGACGCCTCGAGCTCCTCCTCAAACACTTGCAGCTGCAGGGAAGCTCCGAGGAGGAGCATGAAGTCGTCTGAGAGATCAGGAAAATATCAGTGAACAAACTTTGATCTGAACATATGTGAATTTGCATTTTCATTATATTGAAGAACAAATCCAAATGTCCAGGTTTGTAAAACTTGGTCATCAAAACAATTAAAGATTAAAATTAGATTTTAATCTTGTTTTTCTGGCCTTGTGGTCACTTTCAAATCCACTAACCCTAACCCTAAAAACCTGAATGTTATGATTTGATGTATTTAATCTGTATATATTATCTGTATATAATCTCTAATAATATATGTAACCCTGACACTAAGAAATACACTTCAACATCTGTTTTTACTGAAGCACCAACTCCACAATTTATGAATTCATCTTAAAAAAATAATTTATAAAAAGAATCCATTTTGACTTTGATTTCAGGATATAAAGCAGGTATGGATTGAGCTCTTTGATAAGTGATGTAAACCCTGTGAAGATATAAGTGTCGGCAGGTTGTTCCTTTGAATCTATGGATATTTTTCTTTTGAACATGAAGTGGAGCTGAGAGAAATCTGGTGAGGATGATCTTACAGAGGAGGAAGAGTGGGTTTGGTGGTGTTAGGTGATCCGGGAGGAAGAGCCACTTAACAACATTGGAGTCCACGTTTGAGGATGGAGGTCTCCAAGGATAATCTGAAAATGAAACCCACACAGAGTTTAAAACAAGGGGAAACAGTTAGCTTAGCACTAAGCACAACGACATGTAGCAGGAGGAAGTTTTAGCTTAGCTCAACTGTGTCCTTAGCTCTACAGGTCAGTCAGTACCTGTACAGGTCACATTAACTCTACAGGTGAGTTTGTACCTTTACATGTCGCCGGAGGGAATCCAATACACACCAGGTACTGGAAACACAACAGCCCTGACAGGAAGTAGCAGTACTTAGGCCACACAGAGCTGATGCGCTTCCTGCTGCGCTGTGATAGGACAGTGATGAGGCCGAGAGCTTGACATGCAGCAAAGAGATCCATCCGTTGACCAATCACGTTCACAGCCAACAGGAAGCAGGTCTGAGGAGAAGAAGAGTTGAGAAGCACTAAACAGAGAAAGTTTAGCTTGATGCTATGCTAATGCTAATATGTGAGCATCTCACCTCAAGTCCAAACTTGTAGAAGAAGTAGTTCAGGAAGTACTTAACACAGCTCATCAGGCTGTCATCTAACTGACGCCTGGTGATGTCATGAAACAAGGTTCTTGTTGAGGGCGGGACTTGGTCATGGCGAAGACGGTAAAGCTCCTGGTGTCGGTAAACTGTCACCTCGAAGGCTAGCAGTGCTAACATCATGAGGTTATACTGGAGAGACAAGTTAGCACAATGCTAAGTTGTGAAGGGTTTGTGTTAGCATTAAGCTAAGCAAAGAGAGCCTACAGTCTGACCAAGGTAAGTATGGTTGTGATGTCACATCTTACTTTCAGGTAGTAAAGCAGTTTTCCATCTGTCTTGCGAAGCCCCACCCACTGGGCGGGGTCAACTGGACCAGAGTACAAAACAGAGTGAGACAGGTCTGTGCTGGAGTTACCTGGCTGTAAAGAAGCAAACAGGTGTGACATTGTTACCTGAGTATCTGTGAGGTCATTTAAGAACAAAAAGAGATTTCCAGTAAGTGTTTCCATGGTTACCGTGGTGCAGTTGGAGGAGTATCTGATTGGCTGAACTACATTGAGCTGGTACAACATCTTACAGACAGTCAGCACACACGTCCAGACTGTACACACTCCTGACAGCAGGGGGCGCCACCGCCTGCAGGGAAGAGCCACCGCCACACACAGCACGAAGAGAAGATTCAACACACACACCTGCAGAGAGACAGACAGGTTCAACACACACACACACCTGCAGAGAGACAGACAGGTTCAACACACACACACCTGCAGAGAGACAGACAGGTTCAACACACACACACCTGCAGAGAGACAGACAGGTTCAACACACACACACACACACACACACACACACACACACACACACCTGCAGAGAGAAAGATAGGTTCAACACACACCTGCAGAGAGACAGACAAGTTCAACACACACACACCTGCAGAGAGAAAGACAGGTTCAACACACACCTGCAGAGAGACAGACAGGTTCAACACACACACACACACACACACACACACACACACACACAAAGACATGTTCAACACACACAGACACCTGCAGAGAGACAGACAGGTTCACAACACACACACACACACACACACACACACACACACACACACACACCTGCAGAGAGACAGACATGTTCAACACACACACACCTGCAAAGAGACAGACAGGTGCAACACACACACACCTGCAGAGAGACATGCAGAGAGACAGACAGGTTCAACTCACACACACACACACCTGCACAGAGACAGACAGGTATAACACACACACACACCTGCAGAGAGACAGACAGGTTCAACTCACACACACACCTGCACAGAGACAGACAGGTATAACACACACACACCTGCAGAGAGACAGACAGGTTCAACACACACACACACCTGCAGAGAGACAGACAGGTTCAACACACACACACACACACACCTGCAGAGAGACAGACAGGTTCAACACACACACACCTGCAGAGAGACAGACAGGTTCAACACACACACACCTGCAGAGAGACAGACAGGTTCAACACACACCTGCAGAGAGACAGACAGGTTCAACACACACACACCTGCAGAGAGACAGACAAGTTCAACACACACACACACACCTGCAGAGAGACAGACAAGTTCAACACACACACACACACCTGCAGAAACAAAGACATGTTCAACACACACACACCTGCAGAGAGACAGACAGGTTCAACACACACACACACACACACACACCTGCAGAGAGACAGACAGGTTCAACACACACACACACACACACACACCTGCAGAGAGACAGACAGGTTCAACACACACACACACCTGTAGAGAGACAGACATGTTCAACACACACCTGCAAAGAGACAGACAGGTTCAACTCACACACACACACACCTGCAGAGAGACAGACAGGTTCAACTCACACACACCTGCACAGAGACAGACAGGTATAACACACACACACCTGCAGAGAGAAAGACAGGTTCAACACACACCTGCAGAGAGAAAGACAGGTTCAACACACACCTGCAGAGAGACAGACAAGTTCAACACACACACACACCTGCAGAAACACAGACATGTTCAACACACACACACCTGCAGAGACAGACAGGTTCAACACACACACACACACACACACACACACACACACACACACACACACACACACACACACACACACACACACACACACACACACACACACACACACACACACACACACACACACACACACACACACACACACACACACACACACACACACAGAAAGACAGACAGGCTCTGACCTCTTTCACAGAAACCCAGATGATATAGGAGGAGACAATCTTAACGATATGTAATTCCAAGAACCACCAGAGGAGGTGCTGCAGGTGCTGCAGGGAGAGCAGGAGCTGCAGGAACAGAACAGAGAGACGATCCACCACCAGCCTCCAGGAGATCAGGACTGAGAAGGAGAGACAGTTCTTGTTATTGTTTCAAACTGCTCTGTCATAGGGTTACTGTTTCACTGTGTTTACCTGTAAGGTGGTCAGACAGGGTTTCCCCATCAAACACACAGGGGTATATCTCCTGCTCCTCCTTTTCCTCTCCCTTTATCCATGTCTTCTTTTTGTCCTCCTCTGTCCCCCTTTCTCCTTCTCTCTTCTCATCCTCCTTGAGGAGTTCAGGAGATCCACCCAGCGAAAGGTCATAAAGGCTGCCTTCAGAATGGACCAACCTGCAGAGAGAGAGAGCCCCCTCCTGGTCATTTTAATCACTACACTATTTTATTCTCCCCTGAACATGCAACACCAAAAAACAAGCTTACCTGGTGATGCTGTGTAGTTGTGTTACCTGGTGATGGTGTGTAGTTGTGTTACCTGGTGATGGTGCTGTGTAGTTGTGTTACCTGGTGATGCTGTGTAGTTGTGTTACCTGGTGATGGTGTGTAGTTGTGTTACCTGGTGATGGTGCTGTGTGGTTGTGTTACCTGGTGATGGTGCTGTGTAGTTGTGTTACCTGGTGATGGTGTGTAGTTGTGTTACCTGGTGATGGTGCTGTGTAGTTGTGTTACCTGGTGATGGTGCTGTGTAGTTGTGTTACCTGGTGATGCTGTGTAGTTGTGTTACCTGGTGATGGTGCTGTGTGGTTGTGTTACCTGGTGATGGTGCTGTGTGGTTGTGTTACCTGGTGATGGTGCTGTGTAGTTGTGTTACCTGGTGATGGTGTGTAGTTGTGTTACCTGTTGATGGTGTGTAGTTGTGTTACCTGGTGATGCTGTGTAGTTGTGTTACCTGGTGATGGTGCTGTGTAGTTGTGTTACCTTGTGATGCTGTGTGGTTGTGTTACCTTGTGATGCTGTGTGGTTGTGTTACCTGGTGATGGTGCTGTGTAGTTGTGTTACCTTGTGATGGTGGTGTGTAGTTGTGTTACCTGGTGATGGTGCTGTGTAGTTGTGTTACCTGGTGATGGTGCTGTGTAGTTGTGTTACCTGGTGATGGTGCTGTGTGGTTGTGTTACCTTGTGATGCTGTGTAGTTGTGTTACCTTGTGATGCTGTGTAGTTGTGTTACCTGGTGATGGTGGTGTGTAGTTGTGTTACCTGGTGATGGTGTGTAGTTGTGTTACCTGGTGATGGTGCTGTGTGGTTGTGTTACCTGGTGATGGTGTGTAGTTGTGTTACCTGGTGATGGTGTGTAGTTGTGTTACCTGGTGATGGTGTGTAGTTGTGTTACCTGGTGGTGCTGTGTGGTTGTGTTACCTGGTGATGGTGGTGTGTAGTTGTGTTACCTGGTGATGGTGTGTAGTTGTGTTACCTGGTGATGGTGCTGTGTAGTTGTGTTACCTGGTGATGGTGGTGTGTAGTTGTGTTACCTGGTGATGGTGTGTAGTTGTGTTACCTGGTGATGGTGCTGTGTAGTTGTGTTACCTTGTGATGCTGTGTAGTTGTGTTACCTGGTGATGGTGTGTAGTTGTGTTACCTGGTGGTGCTGTGTAGTTGTGTTACCTGGTGATGGTGTGTAGTTGTGTTACCTGGTGATGCTGTGTAGTTGTGTTACCTTGTGATGGTGTGTAGTTGTGTTACCTGGTGGTGCTGTGTAGTTGTGTTACCTGGTGATGGTGTGTAGTTGTGTTACCTTGTGATGGTGTGTAGTTGTGTTACCTGGTGGTGCTGTGTAGTTGTGTTACCTGGTGATGGTGTGTAGTTGTGTTACCTTGTGATGGTGTGTAGTTGTGTTACCTGGTGATGGTGTGTAGTTGTGTTACCTGGTGATGGTGTGTAGTTGTGTTACCTGGTGGTGCTGTGTAGTTGTGTTACCTTGTGATGCTGTGTAGTTGTGTTACCTGGTGATGGTGTGTAGTTGTGTTACCTGGTGATGGTGTGTGGTTGTGTTACCTGGTGATGGTGCTGTGTAGTTGTGTTACCTGGTGATGGTGTGTAGTTGTGTTACCTGGTGATGGTGCTGTGTAGTTGTGTTACCTGGTGATGGTGTGTAGTTGTGTTACCTGGTGATGGTGCTGTGTAGTTGTGTTACCTGGTGATGGTGGTGTGTAGTTGTGTTACCTTGTGATGGTGTGTAGTTGTGTTACCTGGTGATGGTGCTGTGTGGTTGTGTTACCTGGTGATGGTGTGTAGTTGTGTTACCTGGTGATGGTGTGTAGTTGTGTTACCTGGTGGTGCTGTGTAGTTGTGTTACCTTGTGATGCTGTGTAGTTGTGTTACCTGGTGATGGTGCTGTGTGGTTGTGTTACCTGGTGATGGTGTGTAGTTGTGTTACCTGGTGATGGTGCTGTGTAGTTGTGTTACCTGGTGATGGTGTGTAGTTGTGTTACCTGGTGATGGTGCTGTGTAGTTGTGTTACCTGGTGATGCTGTGTAGTTGTGTTACCTGGTGATGCTGTGTGGTTGTGTTACCTGGTGATGGTGCTGTGTAGTTGTGTTACCTGGTGATGGTGCTGTGTAGTTGTGTTACCTGGTGATGGTGCTGTGTAGTTGTGTTACCTGGTGGTGCTGTGTAGTTGTGTTACCTTGTGATGCTGTGTAGTTGTGTTACCTGGTGATGGTGCTGTGTGGTTGTGTTACCTGGTGATGGTGTGTAGTTGTGTTACCTGGTGATGGTGTGTAGTTGTGTTACCTGGTGATGGTGCTGTTGTGTGTGTCCACCACAGTCTTCAGGTCAGTCAGCAGCAGGAAGGGTTCATGGAAGTAATGCAGGTGTACGATGCACACCTGGTGAGTGAGGTTTAGATATTAAAGATGTAAGACAAAGGAACTTTCTGAGGAAATGATAAAACGGGTTGTGGTACCAGAAGGAACGCAGCAGGGATGAAGATCTTAGTGAAGAGGACGGGAACCGTGAACTTCTCCAAACCAACATCCTCCAACCTGCAGAGACACATTACAGTACATGTTACACCTGTGTGTACATGTTACACCTGTGAGTATCTGTTATACCTGTGTGTACCGGTAACACCCGTGTGTACATGTTACACCTGTGAGTATCTGTTATACCTGTGTGTACCGGTAACACCTGTGTGTACATGTTACACCTGTTCGCTCTCTCTCTCTCGCTCTCTCTCTCTCTCTCTCTCTCTCTCTCTCTAATGAGGTCGTTAATAATAAATGATTTGTTTGATAATGCCCTTACATTGTCCTTACAGGTTACACCTGTGTGTACCTGTGTGTACATGTTACACCTGTGAATACACGTTACACCTGTGTGCACCTGTGTGTACATGTTACACCTGTGTGTACCTGTTACACCTGTGAGTACATGTTACACCTGTGTGTACCTGTGTGTACATGTTACACCTGTGAGTACATGTTACACCTGTGTGTACCTGTGTGTACATGTTACACCTGTGACTACATGTTACACCTATGTGTACCTGATAACTGTGTGTACCTGTGTGTGCTGAGTCCAGTGTAGTAACTCCACAGGTGGGGGGATGAGGGGAACTGGAAGGTGTAGACCAGGATGAGAACTAGCATGGAGTAAACAACCACAGCTACCCAGAAACCCCTGAGCAAGGCACGCCAACGCTCATAGTTTAACTGCAAAGAGAGAAAGACACAAAATAAGATCATAAAGCTCAGGTAGATCAGGTGTGAGTGTGTACCTGCAGTAGATCAGGTGTGAGTGTGTACCTGCAGTAGATCAGGTGTGAGTGTGTACCTGCAGTAGATCAGGTGTGAGTGTGTACCTGCAGTAGATCAGGTGTGAGTGTGTACCTGCAGTAGATCAGGTGTGAGTGTGTACCTGCAGTAGATCAGGTGTGAGTGTGTACCTGCAGTAGATCAGGTGTGAGTGTGTACCTGCAGCAGATCAGGTGTGAGTGTGTACCTGTAGTAGATCAGGTGTGTAGTTGCAGTGTTACCTGGTAGAGGGCGACGCAGCACAGGAACATGACCATGTAGATGACTTTGTAAAGGACCATTTCCCCCTCAAAACTCACGAAGAAGAACATGGTTCCACAAACGTAGATCCAGTATTTAATAAACATCCTGGTAACCACAGCAACTAGGGCCTCCATCCTAACTCCTCCTCCACCCTGCAGAAGCAGCAGCTCCTCATACGACAGCTCCTCCTGCTTCTTGTCCTGTAGATGTTCATCCGCCCTCTGCTCCTCTACAGACGACAGAACCAAAGACAGGTGACATGTCAGTGAGACAGGTGACCAGTCAGTGAGACAGGTGAACAGTCAGTGAGACAGGTGACGAGTAAGTGAGACATGTGACCAGTCAGTGAGACAGGTGACGAGTAAGTGAGACAGGTGACCAGTCAGTGAGACAGGTGACATGTCAGTGAGACAGGTGACCAGTGAGTGAGACAGGTGAACAGTCAGTGAGATAAGTGACATGTCAGTGGGATGTGTGATCAGTCAGTGAAACAGGTGACCAGACAGTGAGACAGGTGAACAGTCAGCAGGCTCTTTTACACAGCCTGTTCAAGATATGCTGTTCCTCCTCTGTGTATAAAAACAACCAGAGAGACACCTGTCAGGTGATTGTGTTGAATGACACCTGTCAGGTGATTGTGTTGAATGACACCTGTCAGGTGATTGTGATGAATGACACCTGTCAGGTGATTATCTAAGGTGTGCTGTCAGTGTAGCTCCAGTGGTCATCCTGAACTAGAAATATGACTGGTGGAGTCTCTCTTAAAAGGAGTAGACGGGCAGTGAGACAGGTGAATGGTCAGTGGGATGACACAGGTGTCTTACCCTCCAGGTGGACGGTGATGGAAGACAGCTGGTTGTCTGTATGTCCATTTATCTGCCTGTCTGTCTTCTCAGTCAGCGCCTGACGTAGCAGCAGCCAGAAGCTCAGCAGACACAGCAGCTGTGACCAAAACAGAACGACTGGTTACACCCGATACCGTCACATCAATCAGAGACTCAGAGGTGAACTGGAGTAGGAGCAGCTGATTGGTCGTAGTACTGAATAAGGTTTTCTTAAAGGTACAGTACATGCTAATGGAAGAAGTAGTAGTAGACGTAAACGTACCTTGGAGGCGAGCTCTCTGCAGGGATCGTCTTTTCGGGGAAACAGTCCAGGAACTCCCTCGACGGGGGGGAAGCTGTACACGTACTGCAGGATGACCAGCAGGTTTCCGTAGGCAACCAGCCAGGGAGATGACATCAGCGTGTATTTTCGGCGCTCTCGCATCATCCAGAGGACGCAGGACCAGAGCAGCAGAATACATGTCAGCCAGGACACGTATGTGACGGACCACGCCATCATGGCGATCAGAGCGCAGATGTAACTCTGTTTGAGGAGGAAACCGAACGCCATCGAGGCCGCACTTTCCTCCCCCCTCCTCCTCACCTCCTCTTCTTCCTCCCATTCTTCTTCTTCAAACACACAAGTCTCCAACGTGTCTACAGAACAGAGTGAACCATCAGACCTTGGACACACAGGATCAGGAGAACCTGGATCTATAAACTTAATGATGAGTTTAGCGAGGTGGGAGGATGTGTTTGTGTTTCAAAGAATTTGACAAAGAAATAGCTCAAATAAGTGTTGGGGGATGGCTGCTTTTCAAGTCCACAACCATCTCCCCTGTCTTTAGAGCGTTACGCTCTAGATTGTTTTCACTGCTCCATATCACCAAATGATCTCAGGAGGCTGTTAGCTGCTAAGATGAGGGGTCGATGTGACCATCTCTAAAAATTCAGCAGCATATTGTCAATCAGACAAAGTGGAGTATCTTAGAGATCCCACAAACATGGAGGGATTCAGATTCTACAGTCTGACTAATTTCTCCTCCATAAACGCTGGTTGATGTGATATGAACACACAAAGACATCTCTTCAACAGTTTCCATCTGAAACGCTGCTGTATTTCAAACCACAGACTCACCTGATTGGCTGAGAGAGTACTGAGGCATGGAGGAAACATCCAACCCCAGGGCTGCACTTTGACTGAGAGGAGCTAAAGAGTTTGACGGACTGTCGTTGGTGGATGACGTCAACACCTGGAGACAAACAGGTGTACTGTAAGCTACTAAGTTAACATGAAACACACAATCTTATTCTTAATGACATGAATTCAATTATTATATAATTTCTATAAATTCATTACAGAATGTCAGATGTTTCGTTTGCGTACGTCTCTAAACACGGGACGATCATGAGCTCTCCTCCACAGCTCCCTCCTCCTCTCAGCAGTGATGTCACCAGTGACCTCATCACTAAGGTTACTGGTGGCAGTGATGATGTCACAGCTCTGACTGAACGCTGACTCTGATCTCTCAACACCATGCCCCCCATTGCCGTCAATCAGCTGCAGAAACATGTGACTCAGGTCAGCCAATGGAAGCATAGGCAAAAACTCACCAGCAATATATCTGCATCATAAGTCCTGACATCATGCAGTGACATCGTGGCTGTTATATCCTGACATCATGCAGTGACATCATGCAGTGACATCGTGTCTGTTATATCCTGACATCATGCAGTGACATCGTGGCTGTTATATCCTGACATCATGCAGTGACATCATGGCTGTTATATCCTGACATCATGCAGTGACATCGTGTCTGTTATATCCTGACATCATGCAGTGACATCATGCAGTGACATCGTGGCTGTTATATCCTGACATCATGCAGTGACATCATGCAGTGACATCGTGGCTGTTATATCCTGACATCATGCAGTGACATCATGCAGTGACATCGTGGCTGTTATATCCTGACATCATGCAGTGACATCGTGTCTGTTATATCCTGACATCATGCAGTGACATCGTGGCTGTTATATCCTGACATCATGCAGTGACATCATGGCTGTTATATCCTGACATCATGCAGTGACATCGTGTCTGTTATATCCTGACATCATGCAGTGACATCATGCAGTGACATCGTGGCTGTTATATCCTGACATCATGCAGTGACATCATGCAGTGACATCGTGGCTGTTATATCCTGACATCATGCAGTGACATCGTGTCTGTTATATCCTGACATCATGCAGTGACATCGTGGCTGTTATATCCTGACATCATGCAGTGACATCATGGCTGTTATATCCTGACACCATGCAGTGACATCGTGTCTGTTATATCCTGACATCATGCAGTGACATCAAGCAGTGACACTGACATCATGCAGTGACATCGTGTCTGTTATATCCTGACATCATGCAGTGACATCTTGTCTGTTATAGCCTGACATCATGCAGTGACATCGTGGCTGTTATATCCTGACATCATGCAGTGACACTGACATCATGCAGTGACATCATGCAGTGACATCGTGGCAGTTATATCCTGACATCATGCAGTGACATCGTGGCTGTTATACCCTGACATCATGCAGTGACATCGTGTCTGTTATATCCTGACATCATGCAGTGACATCGTGGCAGTTATATCCTGACATCATGCAGTGACATCATGGCTGTTATATCCTGACATCATGCAGTGACATCATGGCTGTTATATCCTGACATCATGCACTGACATCATGCAGTGACATCGTGGCTGTTATACCCCGACATCATGCAGTGACATCGTGTCTGTTATATCCTGACATCATGCAGTGACATCGTGGCAGTTATATCCTGACATCATGCAGTGACATCGTGGCAGTTATATCCTGACATCATGCAGTGACATCGTGTCTGTTATATCCTGACATCATGCAGTGACATCGTGTCTGTTATATCCTGACATCATGCAGTGACATCGTGGCTGTTATATCCTGACATCATGCAGTGACACTGACATCATGCAGTGACATCGTGGCTGTTATATCCTGACATCATGCAGTGACATCATGCAGTGACACTGACATCATGCAGTGACATCGTGGCTGTTATATCCTGACATCATGCAGTGACATCATGGCTGTTATATCCTGACATCATGCAGTGACATCATGGCTGTTATATCCTGACATCATGCAGTGACATCATGTCTGTTATAGCTTGACATCATGCAGTGACATCATGGCTGCTATATCCTGACATCATGCACTGTTCCCATGGAAGCATGCTGTCATCATGTGTTGAGTGACATCACCTGGTTCCTCCACAGAGCTGCCACAGTGTTGTAAAGCAGCAGCAACATCAGCGGGCTGCAGAAGTGAAACCAGTAGAGGTCAGTGTTCACCTGCATACTCCAGGGGGCAGCACAGTCCACTGAGACCACCGAGACCAGGCCCATCACACTGCAAGGAACCATGGGTTACTAGAGTTCTCTCTGTAGAGTACACACTTCATTATATTGATTTTAAATATTCTGGATGAAGGCATCAGTAATCACAGTGACATGTTCACTGTTCATTCACTGAGACTGAAGCAGAGAAATACAGATAGGCAGCCAGCAGGGGGCAGCAGAACCACCAGACACTGAAACTCAGATCTGCTGAAGACAAACATGCTCTATAGAGAGCCTGTCTTTAAATCAACCTGTAATTATCCTGCACTGCTCCTCCTGTATGTCTACCTTTTCCTTTCCTTTCTTATTTTTTACCTCTTAATGTACTTCTCTACCCGTTTTCTAGTACCCGGTTTGTTTCTCTGTCTCCTCTTCTATTCTTCCTTTCTTTACTATTTTTATCTCCTTCTCTACATCCTTCCTCTCCTTTCCGCTCTCTTACTTCCTTTTGATCTTTTTCCATCCCTATTCACTTCCTTCTCTGCTTCCCTCCATTCTTAATTTTATAATGTAAATAAATTACCTGGCAGATGTGCTGTTAGGAGGCCACGCCTCCTGAAGTGAGGGCAGCTGATAGCAGTAGACGAGCAGGAAATGGGAGGAGGAGTAGACTAGTGACATCACAGACACACACCTGAAGAGTAATGTTGGGACCTGACCTGACCATGCCCAGCAGGTACACAACACCTGGAAACAAAGAAGGTAGAGGAGGGAGGATAGGGAGGGGAAGACAATGCCTGGAGGGGGGGGGGGGGGGGGGGGGATAGAAAGACAGAAGTTTGTCGGATAGTGCTGTGGCTAGATTTAAGGAAGCTATTTCAGCTGTTTTTGATTCAGTACCGTGTTTCAACCCAGTTGGAAACTCTTATGATAGCTTTAGTCCCTCTCAGCTAGATCAGTTTGTTGATAGTGCAGTGGATTCGCTGAGAGTTACTCTTGATTCGATTGCTCCCCTGAAACAGAGGGTTGTCAAGCGGCGGAGAATAGCTCCATGGTTCAACTCAGAAACCCATACTCTAAAACAATCGTCACGGAATTTTGAAAGAATATGGCGCTCGACCAAAACGGTAGAATCTCGTTTTTTCTGGCAGGATAGTCATAGAAGATATATGAAGGCTCTACGTCACGCTCGAGCTGCCTACTACTCCTCTCTAATCGAGGAAAACAAAGGCAATCCTAGATACCTTTTCAGCACTGTAGCCAGGCTGACAGAGAGTCATGGCTCCATTGAGCCTTATATTCCTTTAGCCCTCAGCAGTAATGACTTCCTGAGCTTTTTCAACAACAAAATTCTAGACATCAGAGACAAAATTGGTAACCTCCTGCCCTTACCTGGTGCGGATACGTCTGATACGGCAGAGACAGTTCCAGGACCAGATATTAGTCTCGACTGTTTTTCTCCAATCGACCTTTCAGAGCTATATTCCATTTTTTCTGCGTCGAAACCGTCAACCTGTCTTTTGGACCCAATCCCAACCAAGCAGTTTAAGGAAGTTTTTCCCTTAGTTAGCAACTCTATATTAGTTATGATCAATTCGTCTTTACTGGCAGGCTATGTACCCCAGGCATTTAAAGTAGCGGTAATCAAACCTCTACTTAAAAAGCCTACTCTGGACTCAGGAACTCTAGCTAACTACAGGCCTATATCGAACCTTCCTTTTTTCTCGAAGATCCTGGAGAAGGTGGTAGCTAAACAGCTGTGTGACTTTCTCCATGACAACAGTTTATTTGAGGAGTTTCAGTCAGGATTTAGAGTCCACCATAGCACTGAGACTGCACTAGTTAAAGTTACAAACGATCTACTTCTAGCTTCAGACAGGGGACATCTCTCTGTGCTCGTCTTGTTAGATCTTAGTGCTGCTTTTGACACCATTGACCATCGGATCCTGTTGTACAGTCTGGAGTATTTGCTTGGAATTACAGGGACTGCTTTAAGTTGGTTTGAATCCTACTTATCAGTCCGATCTCAGTTTGTAGATGTTAATGATGAGTCCTCTATGCACACTAAAGTTTGCCATGGAGTCCCACAAGGTTCAGTGCTTGGACCAATTCTCTTTACATTATATATGCTTCCTCTGGAAAATATTATGAGGAAACAATCCATACAGTTTCATTGTTATGCAGATGATACTCAGCTTTACGTATCAATGAAGCCCGATGGCACCAGTCAGTTATGTCAGCTAGAAACGTGCCTTAAGGACGTTAGGACCTGGATGACCAGAAATCTTTTGCTACTTAACTCAGACAAGACTGAAGTTATTGTGCTAGGCCCTGAGAACCTCAGAGAGACTTTTTCTAGTGATTTGACTGTCCTTAGTGACATCAGCCTGGCATCTAGCACCGCTGTTAGGAATCTAGGAGTTCTTTTTGATCAAGATATGTCTTTTAGCTCTCACATCAGACAAGTTTCAAGAACAGCCTATTTTCACCTTCGTAATATATCCAAGATCAGGAATATCCTGTCGCAAAATGATGCAGAAAAAACTAGTTCATGCATTTGTTACCTCCAGACTGGATTATTGTAACTCTCTTTTGTCAGGGTGCTCTGGCAAGTCTCTAAAGACTCTTCAACTGGTCCAGAACGCTGCAGCTCGTGTACTGACCAGAACCAGGAAATGGGACCACATCACTCCTGCCTTGGCTTCTCTGCAATGGCTCCCTATACAGTCTAGAATAGAATTCAAGAGCCTTCTTCTCACCTACAAAGCTCTAAATGGCCAGGCACCATTTTATCTTAAGAAGCTACTAGTGCCATACTGTCCCTCGAGAGCGTTGCGGTCCCGGAGTGCAGGCCTGCTGGTGGTACCTACAGTCTTTAAGTGTACTATGGGGGGTAAAGCCTTCAGTTATCGGGCTCCTCTCCTCTGGAACCGCCTTCCAGCCGGGGTCCGGGAGGCAGACACAGTCTGTATTTTTAAGAATAGACTTAAAACTTTCCTTTTTGATAAATCTTATAGTTAGTGCTGGTGTAGACCAGCTCTTAGTTATGCTGCTATAGGCTTAGACTACCGGGGGAACTGGCACCTTGAGCTCCTCTCTCTCTCTCTCTCTCTGTGCATATACAGTACATCATATTACTGCATGTATCTATCTGTAAATCTCAGTCACTAACCACCTACTTTCCTGAAAGCTCTTGAGCTCTCTTAGGCACCTCAAGATCGTTGGTTGACGGCCTGCCAGAACAACCCCCCCCCCCTCCCCACCGGATTGTTGATGGACAGTCTGCCTCCCCCCACCCCCTTGCTCCCTATCCCTCTTCCTGCATCTTATCCCATCTCTCCCCCTATCCCTTTCCAACCCCGGCACAGTCCGGTCTAATTTCGTCATGAGCCGGGGATCCGGCCGAAGATTTCTGCCTTTTAATAAGGCAGTTTTTTTTACCACTGTAACTTTTGCTGCTTTGCTAAAGTGCTCATGATGGATAGGCCGGATCTTTGTAACATAGCAATAAGTAAGGTATTTTACCTGCTTTTAGTAACATAACAATGAGTAAGGTCTTTTGACCTGCTCTTTTGTAATGTTAACAGACAAAGAGTAAGTTATTTTACCTGCTTTTTGTAAAGTGTCTTGAGATAACACTTGTTATGAGTTGACGCTATACAAATAAATTAAATTGAATTGAATTGAATTGAAATTGAATAGAAGGGGACGACCATCTCAAGATGAATACTCTCGTCATGGTTAAATGTTTTGGTGAACTGAACAGGAAAACTATAAGATACAGAGGAGTGATTCTATTGGACGTCTCTGTCATACTGAATTCCATTGGACGTCTCTGTCATACTGGATTCCATTGGACGTTTCTGTCATACTGGATTCTATTGGACGTCTCTGACATTCTGGATTCTATTGGACGTCTCTGACATTCTGGATTCTATTGGACGTCTCTGACATTCTGGATTCTATTGGACGTCTCTGACATACTGGATTCCATTGGACGTCTCTGACATACTGGATTCCATTGGACGTCTCTGACATACTGGATTCCATTGGACGTCTCTGACATACTGGATTCCATTGGACGTCTCTGACATACTGGATTCCATTGGACGTCTCTGACACACGGGATTCTATTGGACGTCTCTGTCATACTGGATTCTATTGGACGTTTCTGACATTCTGGATTCTATTGGACGTCTCTGACATACTGGATTCTATTGGACGTCTCTGACACACGGGATTCTATCGGACATCTCTGTCATACTGGATTCTATTGGACGTTTCTGACATTCTGGATTCTATTGGACGTCTCTGACATACTGGATTCTATTGGCCGTCTCTGACATACTGGATTCTATTGGCCGTCTCTGACATACTGGATTCTATTGGACGTTTCTGTCATACTGGATTCTATTGGACGTTTCTGTCATACTGGATTCTATTGGACGTTTCTGTCATACTGGATTCTTACCTGTGATTCCTAGTAAGCCCGTCAGAAGGACTTTCCCTCCCGCCATCGTCATGTTTCCAATCATCTTCCTGGTTTTACAAATCAGTAACTCCAGTTCAAACAAAACCCAATTTCTTCTGCATTTCTCCTCCTCCTCTTCTTCACTAAGCACAGAGTCCTCCTCAAACATCAGCTCATCCTCTTCCTCCTCCTCCTCCTCCTCCTCCAGCTTCTGCTGGAACTCCAGCTGAGGCTGAAACATACAGCAACATGTGTGACCTCTGACCTCTCAGAGAGTCTCTACATAAACGTTTGACGGACATTCAGTCAAAAGATATACATCATGACAGGAGGAAGAGGAGGAGGAGGAAGAGGAGGAGGAGGAAAGGAGGAGGAGGAGAAGGAGGTGGGAGAGGAGGTGGAGGAGGAAGAGAAGGAGGAAGAGGAAGAGGAGGAGGAGGAGGAGGAGAAGGAGGAGGAGGTGGAGGAGGAAGAGAAGGAGGAAGAGGAAGAGGAGGAGAGGGCGGTGAGGGAGGAGGAAGAGGACGTTCTGCAGGTCTGGTTTCATGTTTACAACCAGACTCTGACAGGACAAATGATAAACTGATTGATACCAAAACATAATCATTATACTGTGTGTGTGTGTGTGTGTGTGTGTGTGTATCCTGATGCAGTCACATAATGATGTTACTGTTAATAAATAGCTGACTGAGTTACTCAGTAATAGACAGGAAACCGTATTACGAAACAAGAAGAGAAGACTTAACAAGGTTACACCTGCTTTATTAGTGTGTGTGTGCTCGTGTGTGTTACCTGCATGTGTGTATGCTCGTGTGTGTGTGTGTTACCTGCATGCGTGTATGCTCGTGTGTGTGTGTTACCTGCATGTGTGTGTTGGTGTGTGTTTGTGTGTTACCTGCATGTGTGTGTTGGTGTGTGTTACCTGCATGTGTGTGTTGGTGTTTAGTTTCACAATCAGCCTCCACGTCAGCAAACTGATGACCAGCACGCCGACATCTGGAAACAGCTGTCTCACTGCAGAGCCTGCATCACTTCCTGGGAAACTGAGACAGACAGACAGGCAAAGAGACAGACAGGCAGTTTTTGCTTTATGTTCTTTAGTATATATCATCTGTTTCTGTGTGTGTGTGTGTGTGTGTGTGTGTGTGTGTGTGTGTGTGTGTGTTTACAGAGCCATGTAGTCTAGACAGAGGGAGTTCTGTCAGTCCCTCCTGCTTCTGACAAACACACACACACACACACACACACACAGGCACACACACACACACACACACACACAGATCAGATGTTGTTGTGCTTTCTGAGGGGACAGATTGCTACAACAAGGCTTTTATTTTGGAGGTCAAGAAAAGCAGCAGATGACACAGTGTCAAAAATACTCAAAAAGTGCAGAAAAAAAACATTAAATTAATTGTCTGTCTGTCTGTCTGTCTGTTACCTGCCTGCCTGTCTGTGTGTCTGCCTGTGTGTCTGTCTGTCTGTTACCTGCCTGGCTGTCTGTCTATGTGTCTGCCTGTGTGTCTGTCTGTCTGTTACCTGCCTGCCTGTCTGTCTGCCTGCCTGTGTGTGTGTCTGTCTGTCTGTCTGTCTGTCTGTCTGTCTGTCTATGTGTCTGTGTCTGTCTGTCTGTCTGTCTGTCTGTCTGTCTGTCCGTCCATCTTGTTGTGGTCTTACCTCAGGAGGCCCAGCTGACTGAGAGTTTTCTGCCATGAAGTACCTGCAGAAAGAAAGGTCACTGTTACAGAGAGACAGACAGGTCATTGTTACACAGAGAGACAGACAGGATATTGTTACACAGAGAGACAGACAGGTCATTGTTACACAGAGAGACAGACAGGTCATTGTTACACAGAGAGACAGACAGGATATTGTTACACAGAGAGACAGACAGGTCATTGTTATACATGTGAGCAGACAGACAGGCGTATCTCACAGTTCGACTCGGGCTGGAGGCTCAGGGTCGTCAGCTGAAAGAACGACTGCAGCAGCAGGAAGAGAAAGCTGGAGACACACAGCGCCATCACACAGCGACACACGTTACCTAGGAAACACAAAACAAATATTATTTACAACGCATGAGAAAGAACAAACCACACAAATAAAAACAACACAAGAAAACGTGTACTTGTTCTCTTATTGACATGTGTACTTGTTCTCTTATTATCATGTGTACTTGTTCTCTTACTGACAAGTGTGTACTTGTTCTCTTATTATCATGTGTACTTGTTCTCTTACTGACATGTGTACTTGTTCTCTTATTATCATGTGTACTTGTTCTCTTACTGACATGTGTACTTGTTCTCTTAATGACATGTGTACTTGTTCTCTAGTTGACATGTGTACTTGTTCTCTAGTTGACATGTGTACTTGTTCTCTTATTGACAAGTGTACTTGTTCTCTTATTATCATGTGTACTTGTTCTCTTATTGACATGTGTACTTGTTCTCTTACTAACATGTGTACTTGTTCTCTTACTGACATGTGTACTTGTTCTCTTACTGACATGTGTACTTGTTCTCTTACTGACATGTGTACTTGTTCTCTTATTGACATGTGTACTTGTTCTCTTATTATCATGTGTACTTGTTCTCTTATTGACATGTGTACTTGTTCTCTTATTATCATGTGTACTTGTTCTCTTATTGACAAGTGTACTTGTTCTCTTATTGACAAGTGTACTTGTTCTCTCATTATCATGTGTACTTGTTCTCTTATTGACATGTGTACGTGTTCTCTCATTATCATGTGTACTTGTTCTCTTATTGACATGTGTACGTGTTCTCTCATTATCATGTGTACTTGTTCTCTTATTGACATGTGTACTTGTTCTCTCATTATCATGTGTACTTGTTCTCTTATTGACATGTGTACTTGTTCTCTTATTATCATGTGTACTTGTTCTCTTATTGACAAGTGTACTTGTTCTCTTATTATCATGTGTACTTGTTCTCTTATTGACAAGTGTACGTGTTCTCTCATTATCATGTGTACTTGTTCTCTTACTGACATGTGTACGTGTTCTCTTATTATCATGTGTACTTGTTCTCTTATTATCATGTGTACTTGTTCTCTTATTGACATGTGTACTTGTTCTCTTATTATCATGTGTACTTGTTCTCTTATTGACATGTGTACTTGTTCTCTTATTGACATGTGTACTTGTTCTCTTATTATCATGTGCGACTATGACACCATGTCGACTGTATCTACCCCCGTCCTGTAAGAAAAAGTAAAACAGGAAATGATGTCACTCACATACAATTTGTATTTCCTCAGGAAGATCCTTCAGGAAAGATCTCACATTCTGAGAGCTCTGTGTGTGTCTGTGTGTGTCTGTGTGTGTCTCTGTGTGTCTCTGTGTGTCCTGTGTGTGTCTGTGTGTGTCTCTGCAGGATGTTACTGGGGTTATATCTCGGCCACACACACACACACAGTCTGTAGGTTAATAAGTGTAATCACTTATTAATCCATCCAAAGAATACAAATTAAGTTATAGAGGGGGAGGGGTCAGTATTGGTTCCTGAGGAGGGGGAGGGGGTCAGTATTGGTTCCTGAGGAGGGGGAGGGGTCAGTATTTGTACCTGAAGAGGGGGAGGGGTCAGTATTGGTTCCTGAGGAGGGGGGAGGGGTCAGTATTTGTACCTGAAGAGGGGGAGGGGTCAGTATTGGTTCCTGAGGAGGGGGGAGGGGTCAGTATTGGTTCCTGAGGAGGGGGAGGGGTCAGTATTTGTACCTGATGAGGGGGGAGGGGTCAGTATTGGTTCCTGAGGAGGGGGAGGGGTCAGTATTGGTTCCTGAGGAGGGGGGAGGGGTCAGTATTTGTACCTGAGGAGGGGGAGGGGGTCAGTATTTGTACCTGAGGAGGGGGGAGGGGTCAGTATTGGTTCCTGAGGAGGGGGAGGGGTCAGGTAGCAGTGGCAGCAGCAGCAGCAGGAGGACGTACACCAGAGAGAATCCATTAAAACGCAGCACACACACGCTGTGAAAACACAAATCAATGAATCAGTGAAACCATCGATGATCGTCAGGTCATCAAGACAACAGCTGAACCAAGAAATCATCAGACGTTTTCAAAGATGTCAAATACAAAAAATAACAATACAAAGAAGACGCAAACGGAATAAACTGAATCTTTAGTAAATATGTAGTCAGTTAGGAACATGCTACATGTTGCTTAATGTTAGCATGCTAAGTGCAGAGTTTACAGGAAATAAACATAGGAACGTAAAGATATAAAACAATATAAAATAGTGCAGTATTGAAGAATGGAGGTATTGTATTGTAGCTCTTAAGGTTAAAGGTCAGGGGTCATCAGTATATGTTTTTAAAGACGTGGTGGAGGGAGAGAGAGAGAGCTCTGTAGTCCTTGGCATTACTGTGGCACAGTGTCTCCAGCACAGGAACGCAGCAGGACGTCGTCCATGGCAGAGGGAGGGGGCGGGGTGGGGGTGGGGGTGGGTGTGGGCTGCAGACAGGAAGAGTGTTTCCCTGTTTGGTTCCCCCTCCCCCAACACTCACACACTAATGTGTTCTACTTTCTCAGGTAACAACATCTGACACACACACACACACACACACACACACACACACACACACACACACACACACACACACACACACACACACACACACACACACACACACACACACACACACACACACACACACACACACACACACACACACACACACACACACACACACACACACACACACACACACACACACACACACACACACACACACACACACCTCCCCCCCGCTCTGGAATGTGAAGCGGTTAGCTCTTTAAAGGAAATTTCACCAAACAGCGAACACTCTTCATTCATCTGTGATGAAGGTGCTGGGACAACCTTGAAGAGTGAGGACATCACTCAGCAGCAGTGTGTCTCTCTCTTCAAGTCAGTGTCTCTCTCTTCAAGTCAGTGTGTCTCTCTTCAAGTCAGTGTGTCTCTTCAAGTCAGTGTGTCTCTCTTCAAGTCAGCGTCTCTCTCTTCAAGTCAGTGTGTCTCTTCAAGTCAGCGTCTCTCTCTTCAAGTCAGTGTGTCTCTTCAAGTCAGTGTCTCTCTCTTCAAGTCAGTGTCTCTCTCTTCAAGTCAGTGTGTCTCTCTCTTCAAGTCAGTGTGTCTCTTCAAGTCAGTGTGTCTCTTCAAGTCAGCGTCTCTCTCTTCAAGTCAGTGTGTCTCTCTTCAAGTCAGTGTCTCTCTCTTCAAGTCAGTGTGTCTCTCTTCAAGTCAGTGTCTCTCTCTTCAAGTCAGTGTGTCTCTTCAAGTCAGTGTGTCTCTTCAAGTCAGTGTGTCTCTCTTCAAGTCAGTGTCTCTCTCTTCAAGTCAGTGTGTCTCTTCAAGTCAGTGTCTCTCTCTTCAAGTCAGTGTGTCTCTTCAAGTCAGTGTGTCTCTCTTCAAGTCAGTGTGTCTCTCTCTTCAAGTCAGTGTGTCTCTCTCTTCAAGTCAGTGTGTCTCTTCAAGTCAGTGTGTCTCTCTCTTCAAGTCAGTGTGTCTCTTCAAGTCAGTGTGTCTCTTCAAGTCAGCGTGTCTCTCTCTTCAAGTCAGTGTGTCTCTCTTCAAGTCAGTGTGTCTCTCTCTTCAAGTCAGTGTCTCTCTCTTCAAGTCAGTGTGTCTCTCTCTCAAGTCAGTGTCTCTCTCAAGTCAGTGTGTCTCTTCAAGTCAGTGTGTCTCTTCAAGTCAGTGTGTCTCTCTTCAAGTCAGTGTGTCTCTCTCTCAAGTCAGTGTCTCTTCAAGTCAGTGTGTCTCTCTCTTCAAGTCAGTGTCTCTCTTCAAGTCAATGTGTCTCTCTCTTCAAGTCAGTGTCTCTTCAAGTCAGTGTGTCTCTCTCTTCAAGTCAGTGTCTCTCTCTTCAAGTCAGTGTGTCTCTTCCAAGTCAGTGTGTCTCTCTTCAAGTCAGTGTGTCTCTCTCTTCAAGTCAGTGTGTCTCTTCAAGTCAGTGTGTCTCTCTTCAAGTCAGTGTGTCTCTCTCTTCAAGTCAGTGTGTCTCTCTCTTCAAGTCAGTGTGTCTCTTTCTCTTCAAGTCAGTGTGTCTCTCTTCAAGTCAGTGTCTCTCTCTTCAGTCAGTGTGTCTCTCTCTTCAAGTCAGTGTGTCTCTCTTCAAGTCAGTGTCTCTCTCTTCAAGTCAGTGTGTCTCTTCAAGTCAGTTGTCTCTCTCTTCAAGTCAGTGTGTCCTCTTCAAGTCAGTGTCTCTCTCTTCAAGTCAGTGTCTCCTTCAAGTCAGTGTGTCTCTTCAAGTCAGTGTCTCTCTCTTCAAGTCAGTGTGTCTCTTCAGTCAGTGTGTCTCTCTCTAGTCAGTGTATCTCTCTTCAAGTCAGGGTGTCTCTCTCTTCAAGTCATGTGTGTCTCTTCTAGTCAGTGTCTCTCTCTTCAAGTCAGTGTGTCTCTTCAAGTCAGTGTCTCTCTCTTCAAGTCAGTGTGTCTCTCTTCAAGTCAGTGTGTCTCTCTTCAAGTCAGTGTTCTCTTCAAGTCATGGTGTCTCTCTTCAAGTCAGTGTGTCTCTCTTCATAAGTCAGTGTGTCTCTCTCTTCAAGTCAGTGTGTCTCTCTCTTCAAGTCAGTGTGTCTCTTCAAGTCAGTGTCTCTCTCTTCAAGTCAGTGTGTCTCTTCAAGTCAGTGTCTCTCTCTTCAAGTCAGTGTGTCTCTCTTCAAGTCAGTGTGTCTCTCTCTTCAAGTCGTGTGTCTCTCTCAAGTCAGTGGTGTCTCTCTCGTCAAGTCAGTGTGTCTCTCTTCAAGTCAGTGTGTCTCTCTTCAAGTCAGTGTGTCTCTCTCTTCAAGTCAGTGTGTCTCTCTTCAAGTCTGTGTCTCTCTCTTCAAGTCAGTGTGTCTCTCTCTTCAAGTCAGTGTGTCTCTCTCTTCAAGTCAGTGTGTCTCTCTTCAAGTCAGTGTGTCTCTCTCTTCAAGTCAGTGTGTCTCTCTCAAGTCAGTGGTCTCTCTTCAAGTCAGTGTGTCTCTCTCGTCAAGTCAGTGTCTCTCTCTTCAAGTCAGTGTGTCTCTCTTCAAGTCAGTGTGTGCTCTCTCTTCTCAAGTCAGTGTGTTCTCTTAGTGTGTCTCTCTTCAAGTCAGTGTGTCTCATCTTCAAGTCAGTGTGTCTCTTCAAGTCAGTGTGTCTCTCTCTTCAAGTCAGTGTGTCTCTCTCTCAAGTCAGTGTGTCTCTCTCTTCAAGTCAGTGTGTCTCTTCAAGTCAGTCGTTGTCTCCTCTCTTCAAGTCAGTGTCTCTCTCTTCAAGTCAGTGTGTCTCTCTCTCAAGTCAGTGTGTCCTCTCTTCAAGTCAGTGTGTCTCTCTCTTCAAGTCAGTGTCTCTCTCTTCAAGTCAGTGTGTCTCTCTCTTCAAGTCAGTGTCGTCTCTTCAAGTCAGTGTGTCTCTTCAAGTCAGTGGTGTCTCTCTTCAAGTCAGTGTCTCTCTTCAAGTCAGTGTGTCTCTCTCTTCAAGTCAGTGTGTCTCTTCAAGTCAGTGTCTCTCTTCAAGTCAGTGTGTCTCTCTTCAAGTCAGTGTCTCTCTCTTCAAGTCAGTGTGTCTCTCTAGTCAGTGTGTCTCTTCAAGTCAGTGTGTTCTCTCTTCAAGTCAGTGTCTCTCTCTTCAAGTCAGTGTGTCTCTCTCTCAAGTCAGTGTGTCTCTTCAAGTCAGTGTCTCTCTTTCAAGTCAGTGTGTCTCTCTCTTCAAGTCTAGTGTGTCTCTTCAAGTCAATGTGTCTCTCTCTTCAAGTCAGTTGTCTCTTCAAGTCAGTGTGTCTCTCTTCAAGTCAATGTGTCTCTCTCTTCAAGTCAAGTGTGTCTCTCTACTCAAGTCAGTGTCTCTTCAAGTCAGTGTGTCTCTCTCTTCAAGTCAGTGTCTCTCTCTTCAAGTCAGTGTGTTCTCTCTCTTCAAGTCAGTGTGTCTCTTCTTCAAGTCAGTGTCGTCTCTTCAAGTCAGTGGTGTCTCTCTCTTCAAGTCAGTGTCTCTCTTCAAGTCAAGTGTGTCTCTCTCTTCAAGTCAGTGTCTCTCTTCAAGTCAGTGTGTCTCTCTCTTCAAGTCATGTGTCTCTCTCTTCAAGTCAGTGTGTCTCGTCTCTTCAAGTCCAGTGTCTCTCTCTTCAAGTCAGTGTGTCTCTCTCTTCAAGTCAGTGTGTCTCTCTCTTCAAGTCAGTGTGTCTCTCTCTTCAAGTCAGTGTGTCTCTCTCTTCAAGTCAGTGTGTCTCTTCAAGTCAGTGTCTCTCTCTTCAAGTCAGTGTCTCCTCTTCAAGTCAGGTGTGTCTCTCGTCCTTCTCTTCAAGTCACTGTGTCTCTTCAAGTCAGTGTGTCTATCTCTTCAAGTCAGTGTGTCTCTCTCATTCAAGTCAGTGTGTCTCTTCAAGTCAGTGTGCTCTCTTCAAGTCAGTGTCTCTCTTCAAGTCAGTGTGTCTCTCTTCAAGTCAGTGTGTCTCTTCAAGTCAGTGTGTCTCTCTCTTCAAGTCAGTGTGTCTCATCTCTTCAAGTCAGTGTGTCTCTCTCTTCAAGTCAGTGTGTCTCTCTCTTCAAGTCAGTGTGTCTCTTCAAGTCAGTGTCTCTCTTCAAGTCTGTGTCTCTCAGTCAGTGTGTCTCTTCAAGTCTGTGGTCTTCAAGTCAGTGTCTCTCTCTTCAAGTCAGTGTGTCTCTCTTCAAGTCAGTGTGTCTCTTCAAGTCAGTGTGTCTCTTCAAGTCAGTGTGTCTCTTCAAGTCAGTGTGTCTCTCTTCAAGTCAGTGTGTCTCTCTTCAAGTCAGTGTCGTCTCTCTCAAGTCAGTGTGTCTCTTCAAGTCAGTGTGTGTCTTCAAGTCAGTGTGTCTCCTCTCTTCAAGTCAGTGTCTCTCTTCAAGTCAGTGTCTCTCTTCAAGTCAGTGTCTCTCTCTTCAAGTCAGTGTCTGTCTCTTCAAGTCAGTGGTGTCTCTTCAAGTCAGTGTCTCTCTCTTCAAGTCAGTGTGTCTCTTCAAGTCAGTGTCTCTCTCTTCAAGTCAGTGTCTGTCTCTTCAGTTCAGTGTGTCTCTTCAAGTCAGTGTCTCTCTCTTCAAGTCAGTGTGTCTCTTCAAGTCAGTGTACTCTCGTCTTCAAGTCAGTGTCTCTCATTCAAGTCAGTGTGTCTCTTCAAGTCAGTGTGTCTCTCTTCAAGTCAGTGTGTCTCTCTCTTCAAGTCAGTGTGTCTCTTCAAGTCAGTGTCTCTTCAAGTCAGTGTCTCTCTTCAAGTCAGTGTCTCTCTTCAAGTCAGTGTGTCTCTCTTCAAGTCAGTGTGTCTCTTCAAGTCAGTGTGTCTCTTCAAGTCAGTGTCTCTCTCTTCAAGTCAGTGTGTCCTCTCTTCAAGTCAGTGTGTCTCTCTTCAAGTCAGTGTCTCTCTTCAAGTCAGTGTGTCTCTTCAAGTCAGTGTCTCTCTCTTCAAGTCAGTGTCTCTCTTCAAGTCAGTGTGTCTCTCTTCAAGTCAGTGTGTCTCTCTCTTCAAGTCAGTGTCTCTCTTCAAGTCAGTGTGTCTCTCTTCAAGTCAGTGTGTCTCTTCAAGTCAGTGTGTCTCTCTTCAAGTCAGTGTGTCTCTTCAAGTCAGTGTGTCTCTCTTCAAGTCAGTGTGTCTCTCTCTTCAAGTCAGTGTCTCTCTCTTCCAGTCAGTGTGTCTCTCTCTTCAAGTCAGTGTCTCTCTTCAAGTCAGTGTGTCTCTTCAAGTCAGTGTGTCTCTCTTCAAGTCAGTGTGTCTCTCTCTTCAAGTCAGTGTGTCTCTTCAAGTCAGTGTGTCTCTCTTCAAAGTCAGTGTCCTCTCCTCTTCAAGTCAGTGTGTCTCTCTCTTCAAGTCAGTGTGTCTCTTCAAGTCAGTGTGTCTCTCTCTTCAAGTCAGTGTGTCTCTTCAAGTCAGTGTGTCTCTCTCTTCAAGTCAGTGTGTCTCTCTCTTCAAGTCAGTGTGTCTCTTCAAGTCATGGTCTCTCTCAAGGTCAGTGTGTCTCTCTCTTCAAGTCAGTGTGTCTCTTCAAGTCAGTGTGTCTCTCTTCAAGTCAGTGTGTCTCTCTCTTCAAGTCAGTGTGTCTCTTCAAGTCAGTGTGTCTCTCTTCAAGTCAGTGTCTCTCTCTTCAAGTCAGTGTGTCTCTCTCTTCAAGTCAGTGTGTCTCTTCAAGTCAGTGTGTCTCTCTCTTCAAGTCAGTGTCTCTCTTCAAGTCAGTGTGTCTCTCTCTTCAAGTCAGTGTGTCTCTCTTCAAGTCAGTGTGTCTCTCTCTTCAAGTCAGTGTGGTCTCTTCAGTCAGTGTCTCTCTCTTCAAGTCAGTGTGTCTCTTCAAGTCAGTGTGTCTCTCTCTTCAAGTCAGTGTGTCTCTTCAAGTCAGTGGTGTCTTCAAGTCAGTGTGTCTCTCTTCAAGTCAGTGGTGTCTCTCTTCAAGTCAGTGTGTCTCTTCAAGTCAGTGTGTGTCTCAAGTCAGTGTGTCTCTCTCTTCAAGTCAGTGTCTCTCTTCAAGTCAGTGTGTCTCTTCAAGTCAGTGTGTCTCTCTCTTCAAGTCAGTGTCTCTCTCTTCAAGTCAGTGTGTCTCTTCAAGTCAGTGTGTCTCTCTCTTCAAGTCAGTGTGTCCTCTTCAAGTCAGTGTGTCTCTCTCTTCAAGTCAGTGTGTCTCTTCAAGTCAGTGTGTCTCTCTCTTCAAGTCAGTGTGTTCTCTTCAAGTCAGTGTGTCTCTTCAAGTCAGTGTGTCTCTCTCTTCAAGTCAGTGTGTCTCTTCAAGTCAGTGTGTCTCTCTTCAAGTCAGTGTCTCTCTCTTCAAGTCAGTGTGTCTCTCTCTTCAAGTCAGTGTGTCTCTTCAAGTCAGTGTGTCTCTCTCATCAAGTCAGTGTCTCTCTTCAAGTCAGTGTGTCTCTCTCTTCAAGTCAGTGTGTCTCTCTTCAAGTCAGTGTGTCTCTCTTCAAGTCAGTGTGTCTCTCTCTTCAAGTCAGTGTGTCTCTTCAAGTCAGTGTGTCTCTCTCTTCAAGTCAGTGTGTCTCTTCAAGTCAGTGTGTCTCTCTTCAAGTCAGTGTCTCTCTCTTCAAGTCAGTGTGTCTCTCTCTTCAAGTCAGTGTGTCTCTTCAAGTCAGTGTGTCTCTCTCTTCAAGTCAGTGTCTCTCTTCAAGTCAGTGTGTCTCTCTCTTCAAGTCAGTGTGTCTCTCTTCAAGTCAGTGTGTCTCTCTCTTCAAGTCAGTGTGTCTCTTCAAGTCAGTGTCTCTCTCTTCAAGTCAGTGTGTCTCTTCAAGTCAGTGTGTCTCTCTCTTCAAGTCAGTGTGTCTCTTCAAGTCAGTGTGTGTCTTCAAGTCAGTGTGTCTCTCTTCAAGTCAGTGTGTCTCTCTTCAAGTCAGTGTGTCTCTTCAAGTCAGTGTGTGTCTTCAAGTCAGTGTGTCTCTCTCTTCAAGTCAGTGTCTCTCTTCAAGTCAGTGTGTCTCTTCAAGTCAGTGTGTCTCTCTCTTCAAGTCAGTGTGTCTCTTCAAGTCAGTGTGTCTCTCTCTTCAAGTCAGTGTGTCTCTTCAAGTCAGTGTGTCTCTCTCTTCAAGTCAGTGTGTCTCTTCAAGTCAGTGTGTCTCTCTCTTCAAGTCAGTGTGTCTCTTCAAGTCAGTGTGTCTCTTCAAGTCAGTGTGTCTCTCTCTTCAAGTCAGTGTGTCTCTTCAAGTCAGTGTGTCTCTCTTCAAGTCAGTGTCTCTCTCTTCAAGTCAGTGTGTCTCTCTCTTCAAGTCAGTGTGTCTCTTCAAGTCAGTGTGTCTCTCTCTTCAAGTCAGTGTGTCTCTTCAAGTCAGTGTGTCTCTCTCTTCAAGTCAGTGTCTCTCTTCAAGTCAGTGTGTCTCTCTCTTCAAGTCAGTGTGTCTCTCTTCAAGTCAGTGTCTCTCTTCAAGTCAGTGTGTCTCTCTCTTCAAGTCAGTGTGTCTCTCTCTTCAAGTCAGTGTGTCTCTTCAAGTCAGTGTCTCTCTCTTCAAGTCAGTGTGTGTCTTCAAGTCAGTGTGTCTCTCTTCAAGTCAGTGTGTCTCTCTTCAAGTCAGTGTGTCTCTTCAAGTCAGTGTGTGTCTTCAAGTCAGTGTGTCTCTCTCTTCAAGTCAGTGTCTCTCTTCAAGTCAGTGTGTCTCTTCAAGTCAGTGTGTCTCTCTCTTCAAGTCAGTGTCTCTCTCTTCAAGTCAGTGTCTCTCTCTTCAAGTCAGTGTGTCTCTTCAAGTCAGTGTGTCTCTCTCTTCAAGTCAGTGTCTCTCTCTTCAAGTCAGTGTGTCTCTTCAAGTCAGTGTCTCTCTTCAAGTCAGTGTGTGTCTCTCTTCAAGTCAGTGTGTCTCTCTCTTCAAGTCAGTGTGTCTCTTCAAGTCAGTGTGTCTCTCTTCAAGTCAGTGTCTCTCTCTCTTCAAGTCAGTGTCTCTCTCTTCAAGTCAGTGTGTCTCTCTCTTCAAGTCAGTGTGTCTCTCTTCAAGTCAGTGTGTCTCTCTCTTCAAGTCAGTGTGTCTCTTCAAGTCAGTGTGTCTCTCTCTTCAAGTCAGTGTCTCTCTCTTCAAGTCAGTGTGTCTCTCTCTTCAAGTCAGTGTCTCTCTCTTCAAGTCAGTGTGTCTCTCTCTTCAAGTCAGTGTCTCTCTCTTCAAGTCAGTGTGTCTCTCTCTTCAAGTCAGTGTCTCTCTTCAAGTCAGTGTGTCTCTCTTCAAGTCAGTGTGTCTCTCTCTTCAAGTCAGTGTCTCTCTCTTCAAGTCAGTGTGTCTCTCTCTTCAAGTCAGTGTCTCTCTCTTCAAGTCAGTGTGTCTCTCTCTTCAAGTCAGTGTCTCTCTCTTCAAGTCAGTGTGTCTGTCTCTTCAAGTCAGTGTGTCTCTTCAAGTCAGTGTGTGTCTTCAAGTCAGTGTGTCTCTCTTCAAGTCAGTGTGTCTCTCTTCAAGTCAGTGTGTCTCTTCAAGTCAGTGTGTGTCTTCAAGTCAGTGTGTCTCTCTCTTCAAGTCAGTGTCTCTCTTCAAGTCAGTGTGTCTCTTCAAGTCAGTGTGTCTCTCTCTTCAAGTCAGTGTCTCTCTCTTCAAGTCAGTGTGTCTCTTCAAGTCAGTGTGTCTCTCTCTTCAAGTCAGTGTGTCTCTCTCTTCAAGTCAGTGTCTCTCTCTTCAAGTCAGTGTGTCTCTCTCTTCAAGTCAGTGTCTCTCTCTTCAAGTCAGTGTGTCTCTCTCTTCAAGTCAGTGTGTCTCTTCAAGTCAGTGTGTCTCTCTCTTCAAGTCAGTGTGTCTCTCTTCAAGTCAGTGTGTCTCTCTCTTCAAGTCAGTGTGTCTCTTCAAGTCAGTGTCTCTCTCTTCAAGTCAGTGTGTCTCTTCAAGTCAGTGTGTGTCTTCAAGTCAGTGTGTCTCTCTTCAAGTCAGTGTGTCTCTCTTCAAGTCAGTGTGTCTCTCTTCAAGTCAGTGTGTCTCTTCAAGTCAGTGTGTGTCTTCAAGTCAGTGTGTCTCTCTCTTCAAGTCAGTGTGTCTCTTCAAGTCAGTGTGTCTCTCTCTTCAAGTCAGTGTCTCTCTCTTCAAGTCAGTGTGTCTCTTCAAGTCAGTGTCTCTCTTCAAGTCAGTGTGTCTCTCTCTTCAAGTCAGTGTGTCTCTTCAAGTCAGTGTGTCTCTTCAAGTCAGTGTGTTCTTGTTAATTGATGACATTGTCTGAACTTGAAACTTTGTTAGTATTCAGTATTAGTATTATTGTTCATAGTGTACTGTGTGTGTGTGTGTGGTATCTTACCTGCAGTCAAAGTGAAGGGCAGCAGAACTCTGATGAACACACCTGCAGTCACCTCTGAGGGCATCCTGAACCCACACCGATGTTTGCTTCAGTCCGCCGATTTTACCCGGGTCAGATCCTGACCTGGGTCAATCAGATCCTGACCTGGGTCAATCAGATCCTGACCGGGAAAAAGCCTCCGCCGCAGCGGGACGTCAGAGCTGCGAGAGCCCGTAGAACGAGCAGCGAGGCCGGCGGGGGGCGGCGACAGACCCCGCTGCCATCCTCCGAACACGGATCCACAGAGAGACAGACAGGCTGAGAGACAGACAGGCCACTTTCATCCACAGATTTCAACCAGTCTTCTGTCTGTGTGTGTGTGTGTGTGTGTGTGTGTGTGTGTGTGTGTGTGTG
Source organism: Labrus bergylta (assembly GCF_963930695.1). Classification (NCBI taxonomy): domain Eukaryota; kingdom Metazoa; phylum Chordata; class Actinopteri; order Labriformes; family Labridae; genus Labrus; species Labrus bergylta. The sequence goes on along the minus strand of NC_089214.1, from coordinate 93,612 downwards.
TGTGTGTCTGTCTGTCTGTCTGTCTGTCTGTTTGTTTGTCTGTGTGTGTCTGTCTGTCGTCCTGTCTGTCTGTCTGTCGTCCTGTCTGTCTGTCTGTCTGTCGTCCTGTCTATCTGTCTGTCTGTCTGTCGTCCTGTCTGTCTGTCGTCCTGTCTATCTGTCCGAAGGTTTGAATCCGTAAGAAACAAATACAGATAAATAAATCTTCCAACTTAGTTTTCTTCTTCTTCCTCCTCTGTCCCTCGCGCTCCTCTCTCTTCTTCTTTGGTGTTTTTCAGACAAACTGAAGGATGTAGAACTTTTCTTCCCTCCGACTCTCCAGCAGGAGCTCACATGCCCCGCCCACCGTGTGACTGACAGCTTCCTCGGCCAATTGGCGGATGTGCTGACTTGTCACAAACTTTAATAGGCAGATGAGGCCACGCCCCTCCAATAAGATAGCTAATTGACCAATTAACTATCTGTGTCACTTAACGTCACTCAGATCTCTGAAAATGTGTGTGTACTATTTGTTAACATGAAACAAATAAACATCACCATGTTATTGTGCAGTGACATTACCATGAGAGAGACACTGGACCTGTGTTCTGGGTCCATCAGAGACCTGAGGCCCTGACCTCGCCCCTCATCAACAGATCCTCTACACTTTGCTTTAATGATGCTGTTTGAACTTGAACACTTTTTTGTTGGCATCCAGAAGAAACATTCAAGTCATGCTCGTTTAACAAAGTTCACAGCATCCCAGGGTTCAGTACCATTTCTAAATCTCCTGAATCCTTTATCTTTGATGTGGATTACAAACAGACAAAAAGAAAACACGGCATTTGCTGGTATTAGGAAGAGTCCAGGACAATGTGCAAATGAGATTTAAAGACAAAGAAAGATATGAAAATGAAAAGAGCTCTGAATAAAGACGTGTCCTTCCTACATCAGAGGAGGTGGGAGAAGTGCTGCTAGTGTCTGATTTCAGTCCTTTGGAGATAAAGTTGACCCACTTGGACCACATGTTGGTGAATTTATTTTGTTATAATCTTAGTGAATATGTGAGTTTCTACCCATTCCTTAGTCAAGCAGGGTTACGACTTATGGCTTTTTACTGTCATTCTCTAAAGTTGATCTGTTATGTAATATTACAAAGGTATAAAACATTAAAACCAAAGGAAAACCTTCTTGAGGGTCTGCTGAATATTTTTTCAGTAGTTGTTTTGAAAACCAAAATATCTGAAAATGATTTACATTTCCTCCAGCTGTTTGAGTCTGCTGAGGAGTGATGAAAGAACCCAATCAACAACCCTCCAAACAAGAGAGTTTGTAGTTTTCCACTCATTTACTTTCTCCTTAATCAACAATGCCCCTCCTGATTTTGTGTTTAAGAGGTAACTGTATATTGTATAAATTATTTTTGTGTTAAGCACATAAAAAGATTCTCGTTATTCCTTCTTAGTCAGGGTCCTGGAGGCTCATTTGGAGGAATCTCTATATTCACATAAAACCTCACGTGTGTTTGTGAGTGTGTGTATGTCAGTATTTCCTCTCAGGATGTAGCTGAGTGTAGCTTCAAATATATTTGTAGTTGGGAAGTTGGGAACCACGTTTGGAAGTTGGTCTGGTAGCTGGAGAGGTGCCTGATCACCTTCTGAGCACTGCCGAGGTGCCCTTGAGCAGGGCCCTCCCCACCACCAGCTCAGGAGCGCCCACTGTGGGCTGCTGACATCTCTCCCTTAGTGCATGTCCATAGGATCCTGTTTGTGTGCATGTGTGTATATACTTCAGCCTGTGTGTGTTGCATGACTACACAGTGTAAAAACTGAAATTTCAATTAATTTCAATATTCAGTCAATAAAGTAAATCTTCATCTTCTTATTCTTCTCTCATCCTCTGAAAGCTCTTTACTGCCCCCTTGTGCGCAATAAGCTGTAACACCTTGCCCAAGTAAATCTTTTGTCACTGGAGTTTGGGAAGAAATCTCGAAATCTCTGATATTTTCAGCATCTTGTTTCTGAGTCTGAAACAGTGTTTGTTGTTTAGTCTATGTGCCTGTGTCTCTATATTTAAATTTATATTTATATTTATATTTATATTTATATTATTTATATATATTTTTATATTGATATTCATATCGTTTTCACCTGGCTGGAAACAAAATTTCAACAATAATAATTTCAACTTTCAGCTAAAAGTTGAAGTTGTTTAGACTGAATGTGTGTCTCCCCCTGCTGGTCACTATGAGTGTGTACATCCTGAGAGGAAATACTGACATACACACACACTCACAAACACACAAACACGTGAGGTTTTATGTGTGTGCGTTCAGAGTAGCTTCAAATCAATTACTGACAAATCAACAAATCAATAATTTAATGTGAACACATATCCCATAATCCTTTGCAGCATGACGGTGAGACTCTCACAGCTCTAGGCCCCGCCCTCATCCTGTGAATGACAGCTGTGTGGGGAGGGAGGGGGGGTTAATCCTTGTGGGAGGGGCCTCATGTGTCCAAGTAACATAAACACTAATCCATTAAAACCATTGGGCGAGCAAGAGAACAAGAGAGAGAGAGAGAGAGAGAGAGAGAGAGACAAAGGCATCAGTACTCATCTAAACAGACTTTAACCTTCATCATCATCATCAGTGAGCCGCTCTTCTACAGGTAAACTGTTCACTGTATGTGTGTGTGTGTGTGTGTGTGTGTGTGTGTGTGTGTGTGTGTGTGTGTGTGGGGCTCTGACTGTCGTCCATCATCAGTAAACATGTCGACTGATGTTGACACACTAAACTGCAGAGCTTCAGCTCACGCACACACACTGTAAACAGGTCAGTGTAGAGTGTACGGAGGCCCTGAAGGGTCACACTTTGGTTTCTTTTAATTCAGGATCAGTTTGGGAAAGATGATTTTCTTGATTTTGTACTCGTTTATTCCTGGAAACGTTAACTTCCTCATCCTACTCGAGCTGAGCGCAACATTTCTCACCATTAACCATTCCTTCCTTCTCTTCCCTCAAAATCACCGGCTGTGCTCTCTCCTGGCTCATAACCTCTCTGACAGATATCAATTCATCAGCATAACAAACTGCTCCCCTCTCCCAAGGTGTTCCCCAAGGTTCACTTCTTGGACCCCTTCAGTCTGTCCTCACCGACTGCATGTTTGGAATAAAATCCTCAGACTTAACTGTGACGAGTCAGAAGTCATCATCAGATCCACCCATAATTCTCCCTCTCAATCGATGGCTCCACCACGGTCCCTTCCCCCCATGTCCCCATTTCACGTTCATTGAACCATAATGAGTGCTTTTATTGAATCACTCTTTTTCTTTTGTATCATGTTTCGGTCTCTTTAAAAGAGAAAAACTCCTTAAATCAGATTGTAAAATGATCCAGTCATCTGATTGGTGGGTCACAGCCCTTCCCCGTGTTTCTGTATACAAAACAGTTGTTTTAAATTATGATTCCCACCCTCTATAGAGCGTTTCAGCTCCTCCTTTCTGGACGGAGGCTTTAGTCCCAAGGTGCAAAAACAGCTTTGTTCCTGCTGCTATCACTGCACAGAAAAAGCTGTAGCCATGTTTGCACAAACACTTTATTTATTTATGGCCAAAACGTATTTGTACCCTGCCTGGAAAAATTATTTACTTGTGTTTTTAATTGATCTTATTGGTGGAGATTTCTCTCACCTATGCCCTGATTGGTGGAACCTTGAGTGCTTCTATCACTTCCTGTCTTTACATGTTTGAGTTTATATCTCCTTCTCTCTTATGTGGTATTCATTGTTGCATTTATCTTGTAATCTGTGTGTCATGATGGATTTCCATCTTGCTGGCTGCAAACAAATCTACCTACGGGTACAAATAAAATAACCTGAACCTGAACCTGAACCTGAACCTGAACCTGAACCTAAACCTGAACCTGTCCAATATATCCAAGAGAAGAAAGGTTGATAATAATAGTTTAACAATTGGAATCAGGGGTTGTGAGAGCAGACCATACCCACCAACGATCCAGAGGAACATATCGAGCACAGGAGCTCACAGGAAAATATGTGGTTAGTAACATACATAGAACATGAAGATTTACAGATAGAGAAAGAGAGAGAGAGTGAGTAGTATAAGGTGCCAGGTCCCCCGTTGGTCTAAGTCTTTAGCAGCATAACCAGAAGCTGGTCAATACCTGAACCAGCCCTACTGATAAGCTTTACCAACAAGCTCCATTCTTAAAAGTACAGAGGGTGTCTACCTCCCGTACCCTGATTGGTAGATGATTCAAAAGGAGAGGGGCCTGATAACTGAAGGCTCTACCTCCCATAGTACATTTAGAGACTGTAGGTACCACGAGCAGGCCTGATAACTGAAGGCTCTACCTCCCATAGTACATTTAGAGACTGTACCACAAGCAGGCCTGATAACTGAAGGCTCTACCTCCCATAGTACACTTAGAGACTGTACCACGAGCAGGCCTGATAACTGAAGGCTCTACCTCCCATAGTACACTTAGAGACTGTACCACGAGCAGGCCTGATAACTGAAGGCTCTACCTCCCATAGTACACTTAGAGACTGTACCATGAGCAGGCCTGATAACTGAAGGCTCTACCTCCCATAGTACATTTAGAGACTGTACCACGAGCAGGCCTGATAACTGAAGGCTCTACCTCCCATAGTACATTTAGAGACCGTAGGTACCACGAGCAGGTCTGATAACTGAAGGCTCTACCTCCCATAGTACATTTAGAGACCGTAGGTACCACGAGCAGGTCTGATAACTGAAGGCTCTACCTCCCATAGTACATTTAGAGACCGTAGGTACCACGAGCAGGCCTGATAACTGAAGGCTCTACCTCCCATAGTACATTTAGAGACTGTACCACTAGCAGGTCTGATAACTGAAGGCTCTACCTCCCATAGTACATTTAGAGACTGTAGGTACCACTAGTAGGCCTGCATTCTGGGATCGCAACGCTCTCGAGGGACAGTATGGTACTAGTAGCTCCTTAAGATAAAATGGTGTCTGGCCATTTAGAGCTTTGTAAGTGAGAAGAAGGATTTTAAATTCTATTCTAGACTGTATAGGGAGCCAGTGCAGAGAAGCCAACACAGGAGTAATGTGGTCCCTTTTCCTGGTTCTAGTCAGTACACGAGCTGACAAATAGAAATAGAAAAACATTTTCTGTCTGGTTTCTGTATAAACTGCGTAAATATTCATGACTTAAGGTAATGTAATGTCTTCTATTTATCTTTTCTTCTGTCCGGATCACTTCTGGACATTATCTAATGGTGAGTATCTAACACACACACACACACACACACACACACACACACACACACACACACACACACACACACACACACACACACACACACACACACACACACATACTGCATGGGTTCAGTACCAAATAGGTGTGATTAGCTCAAGTCTGGATGGACACACACTGTACGGGGGGTGAATGTTTTGATGACTCATCAGTTTTGATTTGATGAAGGATAAGAGTTATTCACAATAAGGCGTGTAGCTGACCTGATTGACAGGTGGGCGCGGTGTAACGGTTTGTCAGGAGGTTTAAAACCCGCCTCAGCTCCAGCTCTCAGCCTGTCGTTAGGTTGACTGAAAGTTAGACTGAGACAGCATTTCCAGCATGGAGACCGCCATCGATGGCACTCCAGCGCCCCCTGCAGGGACAGATGGGTGACTCAGGCTTCTAACATTCATATTTATTTATTTATTACATTGATTAAAAAAATGATCCTCCTCCCTCTTCCTTCTATAATATAATATTATTATAAAATAATATAAAGTAATACAATATGTAAACCACGCCCTGCTCCTCACTCTGTCCCAACGATGGATTAAAGAAAAAAAAAACACAAACAGCTGTTAGCGCGCCGTGCGTCATGACGTCACCTCCTTGCTGCTGCGGAGCCGTGAGTTGTCGAGTGATGACGTAGAAAGACAAAAAAGCGTCCGTTACCGGGAGGAAGAGGGCAAGCGTCCTGCACGAGGACAGGTAAATATGATGATTTATAAACATAATCGATCACCGATAGATCCGATCAATGACGTCACGTTACGTCACGTTCAAAATGTTTTCAGTTTAGAAACGAGAGAGAGAGAGAGAGAGAGAGAGAGAGAGAGCATCTTTCTGCTTTATCACACTGCAGCTCAATGTGTGTGTGTGTGTGTGTGTGTGTGTGTGTGTGTGTGTGTGTGTGTGTGTGTGTGTGTGTGTGTGTGTGTGTGTGTGTTGCAGCAGCGGGGTGTTTCCTGCTGCAGGATACACCGGAAATAAAACATAAAAAAACTACCGCATGGCGTCACTTTCTGTATCTGTACTTAAAGTAATATTATCTTCTATTAGTATAAATAAATAAATAACTCCCCCCCCCCCCCCCCCCCCGTAGATAGACTGAAGGATAACCTGCACGTTTCTAATTGCTGATAAAAGTGAATTTCAATTTGAACACATCAATATAAAGTGTTTAAAATGATTTTATATTCTATATATTCTATATATATATATTTGAACATTACTGGACCCTGTGGTTCTGTCTGTCAAAGACCTGAGACCCCTGAAATCTACTGTTGTGCTACCCCGATAGCTTCAGCTCTACCCCAGACCATCTGTACCCCACCAGACCATCAGAACCCCACCAGACCATCTGTACCCCACCAGACCATCTGTACCCCACCAGACCATCAGAACCCCACCAGACCATCAGAACCCCACCAGACCATCTGTACCCCACCAAACCATCTGTACCCCACCAGACCATCAGAACCCCACCAGACCATCTGTACCCCACCAAACCATCTGTACCCCACCAGACCATCAGAACCCCACCAGACCATCAGAACCCCACCAGACCATCAGAACCCCACCAGACCATCTGTACCCCACCAGACCATCAGAACCCCACCAGACCATCTGTACCCCACCAGACCATCTGTACCCCACCAGACCATCAGAACCCCACCAGTACAATACAACCGGACACACGGGTTAGGGTTAGGGTTAGAACCCCACCAGACCATCTGTACCCCACCAGATCATCTGTACCCCACCAGACCATCAGAACCCCACCAGACCATCTGTACCCCACCAGACCATCAGAACCCCACCAGACCATCAGAACCCCACCAGACCATCTGTACCCCACCAGACCATCTGTACCCCACCAGACCATCAGAACCCCACCAGACCATCAGAACCCCACCAAACCATCTGTACCCCACCAGACCATCAGAACCCCACCAGACCATCAGAACCCCACCAGACCATCTGTACCCCACCAGACCATCAGAACCCCACCAGACCATCTGTACCCCACCAGACCATCTGTACCCCACCAGACCATCTGTACCCCACCAGACCATCAGAACCCCACCAGACCATCTGTACCCCACCAGACCATTTTTACCCCACCAGACCATCTGTACCCCACCAGACCATCTGTACCCCACCAGACCATCAGAACCCCACCAGACCATCAGCACCCCACCAGACCATCTGTACCCCACCAGACCATCAGAACCCCACCAGACCATCAGAACCCCACCAGACCATCTGTACCCCACCAGACCATCAGAACCCCACCAGACCATCTGTACCCCACCAGACCATCTGTACCCCACCAGACCATCTGTACCCCACCAGACCATCAGAACCCCACCAGACCATCTGTACCCCACCAGACCATCAGAACCCCACCAGACCATCTGTACCCCACCAGACCATCAGAACCCCACCAGTACAATACAACCGGACACACGGGTTAGGGTTAGGGTTAGAACCCCACCAGACCATCTGTACCCCACCAGATCATCTGTACCCCACCAGACCATCAGAACCCCACCAGTACAATACACCAGACACACGGGTTAGGGTTAGGTGGCGGGTCTTTGCTCAATGTCTGTGTAACTCCCCAACATGAGGAGCCAATCAGCAGGCAGCGTTTTGATGGTAACCTTGTAATTAATTCTTCTTAGGTGAATCACCATGACGATGGAGACAGGTGAGCCACAGGAAGCCCTGCCCAAAGAGGCGGAGTCTTTTCCTGAAGCCACCGCCCACTCCACACCTAAACAGGTAAACAAACCTGAATTTATGACGTGTAGAAGTTATACAGGAAATATGAGACGTCTCATCACTTCCTGTATTTACAGGGAGGGGGGGGCACGCTACCTCAGAGCCAAGCTCAAAGCTCATTGGCTGAGGACTCGACCAGTCACCTGTCATCCAGCAGTCGCATCGTTCGCTCTCCAGCCAGAACTCTGAGCTTCAGAAGCATGCAGACCAAAGTGACCCTACTGGACGGCTCGCTCTTCACCTGCATCATAGAGGTGAGGGGGGGTGGAGTCAAAGAGTCAACATCAATCCACCATGAGTTAAACATCCTTTAGCTTTACGCTGGAACTACTTCCTGTTTTCTTCAGAAACGAGCTCGAGGTCAGCAGCTCATTGACCGAGTGTGTGAACACATCAACCTGCTGGAGAGAGACTACTTCTGTCTGTCCTTCAGAGACGCGGACAACAACAAGGTACCTGTCTGTCTGTCTGCCTGTCTGTGTGTCTGTCTGTGTGTCTGTCTGTCTGTCTGTCTGTCTTTGTGTCTGTTTGTCTG